>NC_057409.1:32220116-32439804 GCF_019320065.1 Cervus canadensis | reverse complement strand
AAGGACTGATGCTGAAGCTGAAACTCCAATACTTTGGCCACCTCATGCGAAGAGTTGACTCATTGGAAAAGACCCTGATGCTGGGAGGGATTGAGGGCAGGAGGAGAAGGGGACGACAGAGGATGAGATGACTGGATGGCATCACTGGCTTGATGGGCATGATTTTGAGTAAACTCCGGGAGTTGGTGATGGACAGGGAGACCTGGCATGCTGCGATTCATGGGGTCGCAAAGAGTCGGACATGACTGAGTGACTGAGCTGAACTGATTAATTGGGAGGAGGATAGTATAAGAAACTAAAGTTAATCTTGATACATTACTTGATTCAGCAGTGAATGGTATGAACATAACCCTGTTAATGTAAACACAGAATACTGACCTGTGAATGTTATATTAATAATATGAGGTGAGGGGGAATGAAATGCTAAGACAGTTTAATAATTGTAATAAACAAGAACTCAGAGAATATATTTTCTAATATGCATGCATCTCGGACATGACTGAGCAACTGTGCACACCACCCACGCATCAGTTGGTAGCAGTTTCAGATTTCATTTAGGTATATGGAAATGAAGGCTAACATTATGTCAGACAACTGAGGAAGTTTCCATTTGGTTGGCTCTAGGGATAGAATTGCTGGAGCCTGGGCAGGGGACTGCTACCTTTTAGTACAGTAATCATTCTTCCGATTTATAAGCAAGATCCTAAATGCTTAAATAACTATAAGAGTATTGTTTGGAAATTTTAAACTCTGAGCATATGTTTGATAATGTAAGAATCCGTAAACAAATCAAATTTAGCTGTAACAACATTGATTTTAAAATGATGATATCTATTTGGGACAAGTGTAGAAGAACATTGATCTTCGCGTAACCTTATTGTATGAGTAAATCTGATAAATTTGATCAACAGGGCACTTTTGCATTATGTATCAAAAGCCTTAGGAATCCATAGTTTCTGATTATGGATTCTGTGAATACTAGTATCTCCATTCTTAGAATTTAATTCTCAAGAAATATTCTGTATCATATACAAACATTTTCATCATTTGTTTCATAGTGGTATCTTTTGCACTGAAAAGATTTGTCTATGTGTTGTTCATTAGCCTTTTCACAGTTTATATTTCTGCTGATTACTAACTTATCGCCTCTCAGCTCCAAATCCACCTTTCTAAACTCGCTGGTAAATCCTGGGGCTGAGACCGTGCAAATATATCACTTTTCTGTATGCCAGCTGCCTCCCACGCAGAGCTCTGCCCAGAGGAGAGGCAGAGGAGGAAATGGGAACTTAACGCTTCAGTCTGCTTCCTGTGTGCTCCCCCTCTCTTGCTTCATCTCAGCAGCAGTAGACCCTTCCTAGGACAGAAGCACAATTCAGTTCTCAGTTTTTCCCAAAGTAGTAGAACCAGCCTCAATACCCTCTGTTCAGACACTAACGTCAGGTAAGCAGGCCCCCTCTCAGAGGCATGAGTTTAAGTCTTTCTAAATTTTTAAATTTTAATAACTCAAATCTCTTCACTTTGGTCTTTTCAACCCCAGGGATTATAGCAGCTTCCTACAGTTACTACCTCTAGGATACTCTAGGGTTCCCTTTTAACACTTTCAGCTACCTGGTTAGCAAATTTATTCTTATATTTTTCCTCTTAAATTCTCTTTGTCATAATAAATGGCATAGTTTCTAACTCCTGACTCCACCATGCTATTATAAGGGAATGTCTCATGTTTTTCAGTTTTTATAATCACAGGAAAAAATACTCATATATATATGTATATATATGTATGTATGTACATGTATGGGTGTGTATATGTATCCCATCAGTTCAGTTCAGTTCAGTCAGTCAGTCGTGTCTGACTCTTTGCAACCCCATGAGCTGCAGCATGCCAGGCCTCCCTGTCCAACACCAACTCCCGGAGCCTACCCAAGCTCATGTCCATTGAGTCGGTGATGCCATCCAACCATCTCATCCTTTGTACTCCCCTTCTCCTCCTGCCCTCAATCTTTCCCAGCATCAGGGTCTTTTCCAATGAGTCAGCTCTCCGCATCAGGTGGCCAAAGTATTGGAGTTTCAGCTTCAACATCCCATCAGAAACCTTGAACAAAGAACTTATTTTCCACTGGGGAAAAAAAACCTTTATTAAAAATAACAGAAACCCTAAACCAGGCAGTAAAATAAATCATCAGGTGAAACAGTGTTCTGAATTTTGTAAACTTGGATTGCAGTGTGCAGTGGTAAGAAGAATTAAATAGCAAAAAAAGACTGGTGAAATTTAAAATCTGTTTGCCTTGAGATGTGCCTTTTTTCCTCCCATTTGCTTATCAGGAGCCAGTGAGATTGATTGAACTTGTTAGTAAGAGTTGTGTTTCCCTCTGCCTTATACTATATATCCTTTGCATTGTTTCCAATCACTGTGTTTCTGGTAAATGCTCGACAGTGTTTTCCACATGAATTAAATGAGGCTGGTGCTTTTGCACAGAGAGCTTCGTTTGGTTAATACAGGGGAATTTAAGTATCTTCTTGAGAGAGGTACTTCTACAGGCAACTTTGGTTCATTTCATATGGCCTGCTCTTCTAAATCTCTTGTTCTGCTTAATCACTGTGTTGGAGACATTGTGACTAAAGGCTCATTTGCATCAAAATAAATTCCCAGAAGGTTTGCTACTTTGATGAAATGGAATTAATTAAATATAATCTAAAGGTAGTTGGAAAAATACAGGATAAAAACTTAGTTTACATGCTACTGGGAGCGTTTCTTTAAACCCTCCTTTCTAAATGGTACCCAGAACTCCTTTCAAAAGTTATCCCTCCTTCTATTTAAAAAAAAAAAAATCCTGTTCCTTAGCGATTCAACCAAAAACAAAGAAATAAAAAATACTGCATGCTAAACAAATTCACAGCATACATTTTGTAGAGGCAAGGCAAGCTAACATTAATAAATGAAGCTATTTAGGCTTGATTTGCGTATTTAACTCATCTTAATTACACATGCATTCAGCAAACATTTTAAAAGCTGCAATCAATCTTTCACAGACATGGTTAGTTATTTATATGGAATAACAAAAACCAGAAACCTTGTTAATGATTATTCTGTTTCCAATTTATATGCCAGTGGGATTATTTATATAATAATAATATATTTTTCTTTAACAATTTGTAAACCTATAAAGTTAAAATGCTTTGATTTCACGGTTATTTTTTAAAAAGGTTTGCATAAAATGTCAATGTTACCCAAACTTTTCTGTTATATTAAGTATGTGACCCTGTTCAATTAAAAAAAGGTCTTTATTAAATTCTTTATTACTTTTTAAACTTGATGATTAAGATAGTAGCTGTTATAGAAACAAATGGTACATCTTGCTACAGACTGTTTTTCTCAAGGTGGTTTCAACTTTAATTTGGCTCCTCCTTGGACACAGTTTGCTTTCTTTTCTTTAATAGTACTTTTTATTGGTCATATTATTTGAAATTAAAAATTCATCACAATTGCACAATGTAATCCTCTTTAATTTCATTCAGTTTTATGTAGAGAATTTTTTCTTAAAAATCAAGAACTATTTTACTCTAAAGAATTATTTTCTAGAAATATACACAGAAATAATGTTATGAGGAGGCAGTGCTTCTGTATTGCCATGTGAGGGGCTGGCAGGGCTGAGGGGTTGCTAGGCGCAGGGAGTGCTGTGGACAGGAGAAAGTCAGGGCATAAATTTTTTTTCTGTGCAATGGTCAAATGGCTGTGAAATTCAATTATTAGGGCTCCATTTCCTATAGTTCCTCTCCATGAGGATTGTTTTATAAAATAAAAAATCCTGAGAGGTTAACCCTTCTGCCTGAATTGCCTTCAGAACGCAGAGGTCACATGAAGAAAAGAAAGTTGATCATGGGTAAACGCATTAAACTTAATACATTGCTTAGGAATGGCCTTATTGTGTGTGTGTACTAACTTGAAAAATATTTATACCTCTCATGAGCCAGCTTGTCTCTACAGTTATAATTATGAAGTGATGGAGATTATAGATGTTATCCTGTTATCACAAAATTTATAATCTGTGTATTGTTACTATGTAATAATTAACATTTATTTAGCACTTCCTGTGTCTTAGGCAGCAATCAAAGCTCTTTACATGAATTAGCTTAAACCTCATAATGACACCATCATTTAGATACTCTTACTACTCCTGTTTTGCAGATGAGGAAACTGAGGCTCAGAGTGTTCCAAAGACAGTAAGCTACAACACCTGAGTTCAAATTCAGGCAATGTACCTCCAGATCTTGTGCTCTTAATTACTGTATTATATGCATGTATAATATTCGTCTGTTTAGATATATGCCCAACTATGACATATAAATGCAACTTTTCATTTTGATATTGTATGTTGGCTCAAAGTAAGTTTACTTTGGATTGTGTTGGTTACAGAGGCAAAAGTAGGTGAGGTCAGTCTTAGAAGGGTGGCTGTGTTGGTTATTGAGGCTCATATTTTTGTCTGTTACACAGGAGGAAGAAGGTTAATATCCGCCTTAGGAACATGTTCACTGTAGTGAATCCAGCCAATTGGCTGGCTTTCAAATCATGAGTCTGTTGCTGTTTGGCTTTTCAAGGAGTGTTTACTGAAGTTAGTTGTCATTGATTAATTAAATAGGTTTAAAACCAGTTCTGGTTATTTACTTGTAATCAGTAGTATGGAACCGCTACTAATTGGACAGGTTCAAAACTAGTTCTGTAGTTTGTTAACATGGTTATAGAACAATCTTCTCATTTCAATTCCTTGCATATAAAACATTAGGTTACTTTATAACAAAACAATTATTATCTTGGCTTTGGCATTCTTTCCTTCTGCTATTGTGGTATAGTGCTTCTGTTTTCTCATTTCGAAAATGGGAATCACAATAATACCATCTCATTGAGCTGTTCTGTGAAGTAAATGTGGTAATGAAAGTAAAGCACCTAACACAGTGCTTTAAGTACATAATAAGCACTCAATAAACGTAAAGCTGCATTTTTGACCGGGAGTCATCAGTTATCTTCATGTAGTTGTTTAAAACATTAAGAGACAGTGGCATAGTCAATGCATAGATATGCTACTGGGTTAGAACCACGTTATGGCAAAGGAATTGAGGGAATAAGACAGGGCACATTTCATGTCATGACATGAGATTTAAAAAAAAAAAGAATATTGGAAAGAAGACCAAGCTATTTATCTAAAAATAAGCACATCTGGTGAGGGTAGTTTTGTTTTCTTTTTTTCTCAGTTGTGATCTTCATGTAACTGATAACTTTTTCATTCAACAACTTCTATGAAATCCTACCAGAGCTGTCTTGGGCCTTGGGATGATACAGTGGTACAAGACAAGCAAGTTTTTCCTATGGGGCTAATTCTAGTGGGTGGAAAATAACAATAAACAAGAATACAAATTCATTAACTAATTTTAGTTAATGAGTGATACAAAAGAAACAGGATGACCTATTTGTTAGGTACCAACCTCTGCTGAAACAAACACTGGAGTCTCAGGGCTTTGACACCCTAGAAGCTTAGTTCTTATTTCATAGAATGTCCTGTTGGGATGTCCCAATCAGTGGCTTTTCTCCTTGAGATGGTTCTGAAACCCAGACCCCTCCACTCGTGCTCTGCCATCTTCTAGAGCTCCTCTGCCTTCAGCCTGCAAACAAGCAATAACAAAGAGCTTAGAGGATTGTGTAGGGTATTTTATGGTCCAGGCCTATGTTGGACTTATTTCACAAATGCCCACATTTCACTGGGCAAAACTTGGTCACAGGGCCACTCCTGATCTCAAGTCTGGCTGAGTGTCCAAGGGGAAAGGAAAAATGGTTCCACAGAATTTTCTGCTACTGTAATGAGAGCATAGAGAGGAACCCTCACATGATGAAACTCAGTGCCCCTCCATTGTTGTCACTGTTGTCTGGCTAAGCATGTCTGACTCTGTGACCCTATGGACTGTAGCATATCAGGCTCCTTTGTCTCTCACTCTCTCCCAGAATTTGCTCAAACTCATGTCCACTGAGTCAGTGGTGCTCTCTAACCATCTCATCCTCTGTTGCCCCCTTCTCGTTTTGCCTTCAATATTTCCCAGCATCAGGGTCTTTTCCAGTGAGTCAGCTCTTGGCATCAGGTGGCCAAAGTATTGGAGCTTCAGCATCAGTCCTCCCAATGAATAGTCAGGGTCGATTTCCTTTAGGATTGACCAGCTTGATTTCCTTACAGTCTCAGGGACTCTCAAGAGTCTTTGCCAGCACCACAGCTTGAAATCATCAATTCTTCAGTATTCTGCAGTGGAAAGACAGAGAGTAAAACCTTAGCTCTGAATATAAGCAAATCCTCTATAGACAGAAGAGAAGAAGCCTGTAATGTGAACAAATGCCTCATGGGGAGATGCCCCTCAATCTCTCCAGAAGTCTCCATCTTCAGGGGTGCTCTTCAGACATGTTTTGAACAGGTGAAGTACTCTGCTCAGAAAGCCCTGACCATACAGAAACAGGAAAAGAATCATGGAACACAAGGCCTGAGAAGGAAGAATGGTGAAGAATGAGGTCAGATAGGCAGACAGAAGCCAAATGATACAAAACCTTTGGACCTAAGTGAAGAGTTGAAAATTTATTCTGAGTGTGACGGTAACTGTTTGGGTACTGTCCGGAGCAGCATGGCATGATCTGACTAAGGTTTTATTGATCACTCCAGTGACTGAGAGAAAAATGGGTGAGGAGTGTGGTGAGGGGAGGAGCAAGGAGATGATCGAGGATGCTCCTGCTGCCCTCATCACCTTGGGATGTTGTCCTGCAGCAGAGTGATAACAATGGAGGAGGGCAGAGGTGAGCAGAGTAAGGCTGTATCTTGAAGACAGAACTGGTATACTGGATAAAGGGGTAGGGTGGAGGTGGGGAAGGAAAGGGAGGTCTTCCAATTCTCAGTTTTACTTTTAAATTTGATTTTATATTGGAGCATAGTTGACTAACATTGTGTCAGTTTCGGTTGTACAGCAGAGTGATTCAGCAATACATATGCATTTCAAATTCTTTTCCCATTTAGGTTATTGCAGAGTATTGAGCAGTGTTCCCTGTGCTTTACAGTAGATCCTTGTTGGTTATCAATTCCCAGGTTTTTGATTGCTTAGGTTTTTTGTTTGTTTGAGCAACTAGTGATGCTGTTTACTTAAAGGGAAAGATTTGGCAAGGGTCGAGAAAAGCAGCTTGGCAGTAAAAATCAAAAAGTCTGCTTTTGCATATCATGTCTAACATGCTGGATCAGACAGATCCCCACAGAAAGCAGATGAAACACGGAGTGTACTCCAGTTGAATGTTTACAGAAATGGGAACAAGGTTAAGGGGCCAAGCATAGCACCCAAGGCTAGCAACAGTAGAGAGCTATTACTACCCCTACAACTGAAGGGGCGAGGGAAGGAGAGCCTTACTGGGCACAGTGTGAGCTGTCGCCATTATGGACAACCTGCACCACACAAGCAGTGGAATTAGGCAGAGGTCAGAGCCAGTAAGAAAGTCACAGCTGAACAGGAAGGGAGCTGAAGTGGTCATTTATCCATCTTCCATGTTGTTCGGCTCCTCTGTATCCTGCTGGCACTGTCCTCTGGCTCACTCTGAACAGAGGATGGAGGACCTGAAAGCCCATGATGCGGTAGTTAGTAGAGATCAGGGCACAGCGCAGGGCAGTGCCACGTGGGGAATGCATCTGAGAGATAAATGGAAAAAGTCCGCACTGATGCTGATAAGGCTCCTTCCGAGGGTCTTTAAGGAGACAGGTAGCTAAGGGCAGAGGTATTGAACATCATCAGTATTTCAATGGCCTATGTCAGATGTACTACGAGCTAATATTTGTGTTCTTTCTTTGCGCTGTAGGCACTGTACCAACATTCCACATGCATTATCTCATTTACTTCTTAAAACAGACCTCACGTTTTTATCATCTCATTAGACATCGGTAATGGCATTTAATCTATAGATTTGTTTTGAGAATTGCATGAGGCAACTAAAGCACGGTGAAGTGAAGCAACCTATTTAATGTCACACCGCTGTGTGGTTGCACCGCAGAGCCAAGAATTAAGTCGGAGATGTTTCTGTCCCCAGGGCAAGTCAGAGAAACCATTATTGCACACAGCTTCGCTGAGAGAATCAAATGCTGGAGCAATGGCATGTTAGGTCATGTGGCTGTATTTTTTTTTTTTTTTTTGTAAAACACTGCCCTCTTTTTCATTTTTTTCATTTCTTTGGGAAAAAAAAAAATCTGACAAGAATTCATCAAAGAAGATATTACAAATTTTAATGTCCCGATTTGGGTATTGCTTTTGATTAAGGCTGTTTGCAGACCAGAATATTAGTAACCCTCATATTCCCTATACCACAAAGAAAAAAGAGGAGATTCACTTTTATCTTGGGAACAAAGCTGGATAGAAAAGCTTTTTTAACTTTTCTTAATTCATGAAACATTTATCTTCGAGTCAGGTTTTGTTATAGCAGCACAAATGTGGTCTGTCAGCATTTCCATTATAACCCCATATTTCCAGGGCTTTTCAAGAGTGCCTTGGAGATTTTACTTTGAATTAAACCTTGGCATTCAGGATTTGAATCAGGAAATTCCATTTTCCCTGCCAATTAATCAAACAGTTTAGAGGTTCTCAGTTTAGAAGAGGACCAAATGTAAAATTTTTATTAACACAGAAATTATTTTAAGACAAATTTGCTAACAAATACTTAGACCATATTAGCACTCATTATATAATTATAGTGCTATTTAACTATGTACGGTATTGTATACTCAGTTGATCAGTTGTGTGTGATTCTTTGCTACCCCATGGACTGTAGACCACCAGACTCCCCTGTTCAGGGGATTTCCCCAGCAAGAATACTAAAGTGGGTTGTTATTTCCTACTGAATCCTCAAAAAAATTAGCCATAAGCACTCATAAGATAATATATGGCTAACTATAACATCTTATATTTGCCTTTTTGACTTTGTAAGTAATTTATTTCTACTTTGGGAATTTGGATGATTTGAAGGCCTCAGCATAATTGGTTTAATGTTATTAACAGCATCAAGATACTAAACCAGAAGAGCCTGAGTAGGGGGAATCCTGAGAGGGTGCCAAAGTGTTTCAATACATTTTTATGAATTTTAAATTCATGAAATTTTGCATTCTATAAAAAGGGATTAATAGCATGCATTAGTTCTATAAATAGATACTTGAAATTTAATGTGTTGAATTCAGTGACAATAATGAGGATCAAATAAGTTTAATTACAAAGCCTTTCCTCTTAGTTCCAAACTAGTCTTGAATGTGCTGTGGCAGTGGGAAGGCATAATGATAACCCTGTATCTTTTAATATATCCTTCTATAGTCTCTTCTGAAATCTCTCCTCCAGCCTTAAATAGTTTAGGATTAAGCCAACAAAATGCAGTGAATGAAAAATAGATGAAGCCTTTCGAGTACACCTGCTCTCCTTCTGACTGACTTCTGTCCAGCCACAATGGCCTCTTTGCTGTTTCAGAAACATACTAGGCGGACTCCCACATTGAGACATTTGTTCTAACTTTTTCTTCTTCTTGGAATGCACTTCCTCCAGATGTCTTCTTGGCCAACTCCCCTTACTGCCTCAGTCTTTGCTCAAACCCTGCTTTCTGAATGTGGTCAAACTCTATCACTCTACTTGATAATTGGATTTGCCCTTAGATCTTCAGTCCCAGAATTCAAGACACCCATTACCCTACCTAACTTTTCTTCTTTCTACAATATTTATTCTCTTCTAACACACTTAGCTTCCCTGGTGGCTCAGATGGTAAAGAATCAACCTGCACTGCTGATTGCAGGAAGACCTGGGTTCAATCCCTGGGTTGGGAAGATCCCCTGGGGGAGGGCATGGGAACCCACTCCAGTATTCTTGTCTGGAGAATCCCGATAGACAGAGGAGCCTGACAGTCTATAGTCCATGGGGTCACAAGGAGTCAGACTGAGTGACTAAGCAACACACTCATACCTTTTTAAAATGTCTGTTCCTTCACTCTTCCCCTAGATTGTAAGGTCAATGAAGACAAGTTTCTTTGTTTTATTCATTGACATATTCTAAGAACTGTGCTGAGGATATATTAATTGTTCAAAGATATTTGTTAAATGAAAGATACATTATAAAATGAAATCTGAATTTCATCCCATAACAACAATCTGCAAACAACATTTCAGATATAACTTTCTCTGTTCTCTGGTTCTTCTGTGAGATTTGAATTATTTCCCTAGGATAGCTAAGAATGCACTTTGAACATTGATGACACAATGAAAGGTCCTACATTTAAATCTTTTTATAATGTGTTGTTGTCCAGTTGCTAAGTCCTGTCTGACTCTTTGTGAACCCATGAACTGCAGCATGCCAGGGTTCCTTGTCCTTCACTATCTCCCAGGGTTTGTTCAAACTCAGGTCCATTGAGTCAGTGATGTTATCCAACCATTTCATCCTCTGCCACCCTCTTCTCCTTTTGCCTTCCATCTTTCCCAGAATCAGTCTTTTCCAATGAGTTGTCTCTTCATAACAAAGTATTGGAGCGTCAGCGTTAGTCCTACCAATGAATATTCAGGGCTGATTTCCTTTAGGATTGACTGGTTTGATCTCCTTGCCATTCAAGGGACTATCAAGAGTCTTCTTTAGCACCACAATTAGAAAGCATAAATTCTTTGGCACTCACCCTTCTTTACAGTCCAACTCTCACATCCATATGTGACTACTGGAAAAATGGTAGCTTTTACTATATGGACCTTTGCTGGCAAAGTGATGACTGCTTTTTTAATATGTCTAGATTTGTCCTAGCTTTCCTTCCAAAGAGCAAGCAGCTTTTACTTTCATGGCTGCAGTCATCATCCACAGTGATTTTGGAGCCCAGGAAGATAAAATCTGTCACTTCTACTTTTTCCCTTTCTGTTTGCCATAAAGCAATCGGACTGGATGTCATAATCTTAGTTTTTTGAATGCTGAATTTAAAGCCAGATTTTTTTTTTTTACTCTCTTCTTTCACCCTCATCAGGAGACTCTTTAGTTCCTCTTCACTTTCTGCCATTAGGGTGTAGTGTGCTAAGGGCTCATTTTTGGAAATTTTGTAGTTAATTTCAATTAGTTTTATCTATTGTTTGGAAAAGATAAATAAGTAGATGCAAAGCATGGTTTTCTCAAAATAAATGCTTATTTTGTGTTAAAAATACTACTGGACATGTTTGTAACATTTTTTATACTTGTAATGATTGTAATACCAAGCTAAGAATTTATGAATTAAAATGTGATCTTGTGATTAAAAAGGAAAAAGAACCCCATACCCTCAGCAGTGATAAAAACATCCTGAAAACAAGGGCTTTCTATAAGACTTCACTACTTGGCACCATGACTTGAAAAGTATGCTAATTACAAAGGGAGTCATATAGTGAGAATTCACTACCAGTTCAATGGTATAAAAGTGAGAACACTGGAATTTCACTGTAAAATACCAATGCTGGTGACGCATTCACCAGTACAGTCATGTCTGATTCTGAACGGTAGCTGACAGCAAAATTTAGCATTTTCTACCATGAGTATGTATTGATTTTATTAATTGACTTAAACATTATTTTAAAACAAATAATATCAGTTATCTTTCCATTTCTTTTCACATATATCGAAAGGAATTTATTTGACTTGTATTACCGCTTTGTCTTTTTAGGGAAAATGTGAGCAGTCACTCTATGGTCACATGCATTCCATCAATGATGCCACCTTCACTCCTAGGGTAAGTTTAGTTCTTCCACTATGTTATTTTACAGCTTTATTATCAAAATTCATTTTAATGGAAAAAAGTACCAGAGAAAAATGGCAGGTTAACAGGGTGAGAGGAGAGAACAAATTTGTAAATTAATTACAGCAATGAAAACAATGTATACATAATATAGAATTAAAGAAGTTTAAAACACACTTTACAGTGGTAAGTAGAGGGGAACTTCCTATTGTACTTAACTCCACTTAAACGCATGGTTTAAGGCTTTCTGTCTAGTGGCCTTTGAGAAAGTAAGTGGAATATAAGCTTGTAAATTTTAGTGTAAGGTCATAAAATAAAAAAAGTGATTGAAAGGATAGTCAAGAATAGAAAATGTTAAAGAAATGGGGCCTTTCTTCAGGGTAGAATAAAGCAACCTTGATTTTACAGTTTTTCAGTTTCTCATGGAACGATTTCAAATATGTCTTTCTTTATATAAACTGATTACATAGCAAAAATATTTATCTACAGTTTGAGTTATGTAGAGATCGGGATGATTTTTACCAGTGATGAAGATTGTTAAACATGGCTTTGAGTTTCTGTGCTAATTGGGATTGTCTCTAAAAGGGCTTCTCTGGTGGCTCAGTACAGAATCCACCTGCAATACAGGACACCCAGGTTCAATCCCTGAGTCAGGAAGATCCCTTGGAGAAGGGAATGGCTATGCACTCCAGTATTCTTGCCTGGAGAACTCCACGGACAAGAGGAGCCTGGCAGGCTACAGTCCATGGGATCGCAAAGAGTCAAACACAAACACGACTGAACTACTAACACTTTCACTTTCACTAAAAGAGTTCAGATGGTAATCATGGAGGGATGATTTTAAGTTTGTACCTTCTCAGATGAAAGCAATTTGACTGGATAGATGACCTCTCAAGTCCCTTCAAACTATATGATTTAATTATATCCAACATTTTAATTTGTCTCTCAGTTCCCAGTAGAGTGTAAATCTTAGTTCCATAGTCCTCTTTCTTTTCCAGTTAGCCAAAAATGAAATCTAATAGATTACCTACACCCAACCTCAAAATGACAGCATAGTCAAAATTCCATTACTATCATGCTGTTATTATTCTTTTAGAGGGAGAAAAGTGTTCACTAAAAATAATTCACTAAGAATAATTTCTGCTAAAGGAATGTTGTTTACTTCAAGTGAAACTGTGCTGAGGTCACCAGCCCTGGAATATTCATGATTGTCTCAACTAAAATTAAATTTTAACAAATTTGTTTTAGTAAAGAATTTACATTTAATTGACTCTCTTGAGTCAATATATTATAAATTAGTTCTAAATACCAAGTGAAATTTTATTTCTAGCAGAGTATATAGCCATTTAAGAACTGTAGACCCACATGATAGGATATTTATGCTAAAAAATCTATTAAGTGGCTTAGAGCTTCACATACCCTAGGAAAATTAAATGGAAGCTAAAATGCAGTAAAGTAATATTTTGTAAGTCAAGCATTTATTTTGGTAAGCAGTCTCATAGCTGGAAAGGACACACCATTTAACATCCTAAATAGTACAATTAATAAATATGGAAATACCTAAATTAGATTTGTTCAGTCAGCAATCAAGGGACCCATGCGTCAATTATGTGTATTTCAAAAGCAAGATAATGGACATGAGGTCCAGGTGTGTCCAATATCAAAGTGACTGACCAAAGTGACTGTCAAATATCAAAGTGTTACTGTTTACACACTTTGTTCATACCAAAGGGACTATTACAACACTGCTCCAAATTAACATTCCCAAAGCCTCATTGAATTTTTCCATTAATTTATCTCTTCTTTGCTATAAATATTTAATTACTGTTAAGGAAATGCTGTTTTATTTTGATGAATGACACTCTTAAGTGAAATTTTCAGTCACTTATGGACACGACTGAGCGACTGAACTGAACTGAACTGAACTGATGTCAACTGTTTTGAAAGCGGTCATATTTCACACACCTGTTAGGGAGTGTCAGGAAGAGGAAGGCAGCAGTAACCGAAAGAGCGCAAAGACTTTCAGGATTTCTAAAGGAAATGGCATTGTGGCACAGCTCACATTCAGACTCTCAAAGTTGTGATCATAAATGCAGTATATGGTGCATCTATAGCAGGCAGAGAATTGTTTAATATCAGGTCTGTCTGCTAATTGTTTGATGCCTTGGGGATATGCATTCAAGTTACATTACCAGTTAAAAAGCACTTAGCTATTTACATAAACACAATTTTTGGAAAATTCTTTAATTTTAGATTTGTAAGCAGAAATCAAAAATGTAAAACTCAATGAGCTCCAGCGGCTGCTGCTGCTGCTAAGTCACTTCAGTCGTGTCCGACTCTGTGCAACCCCATAGACGGCAGCCCTCCAGGCTCCCCCGTCCCTGGGATTCTCCAGGCAAGAACACTGGAGTGGGTTGCCACTTCCTTCTCCAATGCAGGAAAGTGAAAAGTGAAGTGAAGTTGCTCAGTCGTGTCTGACTCTTAGCGACCCCATGAACTGCAGCCCACCAGGCTCCTCCGTCCACGGGATTTTCCAGGCAAGAGTACTGGAGTGGGTTGCCATTGTCTTCTCTGGAGATCCAGCTAGCCACCAAGAATCACAGAAACAAATATACAATATCAGTATATATGCATGGTTCTATATAAAAGTATATAAATTAAGATTTATTTCTCTGTTATAGTATTAGGGCTCCAGCGTCTTCATCTCTGACTGATTTTTCTATTGGAGATAGATTTTTATCTAAAACCTCTGTTTAAAGTAATCTGCTAATGAAACATTTTAAGGACCTATGAAAGCTTTATACTAAGTCAGTTTTGTAAAGCAAAACCTACTTTTTTAAGTTGACTGTAATTACCATTAATATTAATTACATTAATATAAATTACATTAATATTAATAGACACAGATAACTCAATGTAAGTAATTTTTTTTAATTATAGAAATATATAGCAAGAAAATGAATAGGGGATCCCTATCAGAGTGTCCCCTGCCTTTGATTTTTTAGGAAATTGACTAGGCTAGGGTAGAGTTGTCTGGCTAGGGTGGAGTTTCTATCAGGCCTTCCAGGGAACTCTCTTGAACTTCTTCTAGAGAGAGGTTATGGTCGGGTGGGTGTCCTTAAATCTCTGTGGATATTCCCCACTGTTCCAAGAGATACATAGCCAGGATTTCTGTGCTATGCCTGCCTGGAAAAGCCCGATGAACACTATTAGAATTCCAGTACATCCTTCCATGGGACTATTTACCTCAGTCTTCCACATTCAAGCTAAGGTCTCAACACATTGGTTGTTGGAACAAAGCTGAAAGGCCCTGTAGAATCAAAGGTGATTCTAGTAGTTCTAGAATTCTAATCAGCTCATAAAAGAAGAGGTTTCACACAGCTTCAAGTTCCATTCTCACTTATTTTAATTAACCTATTGTTTTATTCAAATATTGTTATATTGGTTATTTTAATATAGAAATATATACTTTAATTATATAACCTATGGATATTTTGATTTTGAAGTGAATGACATATAGCCTTAATAGAGGGCTATTCAAGTTCTAACTTGTTTTTCATCTGCACTTCCATGGAAACTACCTGCTGTGAATAAGGGTGATGGAAGGTGAAGTCTGTCAATTTTACTTTGCAGCAGTTTGGAATTTTAAATAAGTATGACATAAAGGGATTTAATAGGACTTTGCAGCAATGTAGATTCCTACCCCTTCTGTTGGCCTTGAGTCAAGTAGAGGACAAGAGAAATAATTGCTTGCTTTAGAGAACTTGAAGAAGAGTGGTAATTGTGAGTAATGATTCAGGTCCCAATTTAAGCCAAGAAGGTGAAGGAAGTATTTAGAACAGAAAGTGGCATTACAGGGGAATTAGTTGATCATATATATGATCATTAGAGGATGGTGTAGAAGGGTATGTGAGAGCTAGGAGAGGTAATAGGATCAAATTAAGGGACAAACACAGATCTTTGAAGATAAGAGTCTAAGTAAGTAAGAAGGGAAAACATGCTAGTGTGGGCATCTATCAATAACAGTCACTTACATTTTGTATGTCAAAATGGCCATAGAATCAAAATGACTGTATCAGAAGGAAAATATCAAAAAGCCAGTAGTCATAAAATACGGTAGTACTGAAAAAAGATGAAGTCCTCTCTGCATTCTGTGCCTAGGTATCTCACCCTGTACTACTTTCCACTCCTATTATTAACACTCCTACTGTTACTATTATTGTTGTTTAGTCACTAAGTTGTATCTGACTCTTTGCGACCCCTTGGACTGAAGCATGTCAGACTTCCCTGTTCTTCACTGTCTCCCAGAGTTTGCTCAAACTCATGTCCATTGAGTCTGTGATGTGATCCAACCACCTCATCCTCTGTTGCCCCCTTCTCCTTTTCTCTTCATTTTTTTCCAGCATCAGAGTCTGGGAGACCAAGGGTCAACTCTTCGCATCCGATGGCTGAAGTATTGAAGCTTCAACTTTAGCATCAGTCCTTCTAACAAATATTCACGATTGATTTCCTTTAAGATTGACTGGTTTGATCTCCTTGTTGTCCAAGGGACTCTCAAGAGTCTTCTCTAGCACCACAGTTCAGTTCAGTTCAGTCGCTCAATTGTGTCTGACTCTTTGTGACTGCAGGGACTGCAGCACACAAGGCTTCCCTGTCCATCACCAACTCCCAGAGCTTGCTCAAACTCATGTGCATTGAATCGATGATACCATCCAATCCGCATCGTCTGGCGTCCCCTTCTCCTCTTGCCTTCCATCTTTCCTAGCATCAGGATCTTTTCTAAGGAGTCAGTTATTCGCATCAGGTGGCTAAAGTATTGGAGTTTCAGCTTCAGCATCAGTTCTTCCAGGGAATATTCAGTTCAATCTTTAGGATTAGCTGGTTTGATTTCCTTGCAGTCCAGTGGACTCTCAGGAGTCTTCTCCAACACCACAGTTCAAAAGCATCAATTCTTCAGTGCTCAGATTTCTTTATAGTCCAACTCTCACACCTGTACATGACTACTGGAAAAATCATATCTTTGACCACACGGATCTTTGTTGGCAAAGTAACATCTATGCTTTTTAATATGCTGTCTAAGTTGGTCATAACTTTTCTTCCAAGGAGCAAACATCTTTTAATTTAATGGTTGAAGTCACTGTCTCCAGTGATTTTGGAACCCAGGAAGATAAAATTTGTCATTGTTTCCACTTTATCCCCTTTTATTTGCCATGAAGTGATGGGGCCAGATGCCAGTATCTTAATTTTTTTTTTTTTTTTAATTTTTTTATTAGTTGGAGGCTAATTACTTCACAACATTTCAGTGGGTTTTGTCATACATTGATATGAATCAGCCATAGATTTACACTTATTCCCCATCCCGATCCCCCCTCCCACCTCCCTCTCCACCCGATTCCTCTGGGTCTTCCCAGTGCACCAGGCCCGAGCACTTGTCTCATGCATCCCACCTGGGCTGGTGATCTGTTTCACCATAGATAATATACATGCTGTTCTTTCGAAACATCCCACCCTCACCTTCTCCCACAGGGCTCAAAAGTCTGTTCTGTACTTCTGTGTCTCTTTTTCTGTTTGCATATAGGGTTATCGTTACCATCTTTCTAAATTCCATATATATGTGTTAGTATGCTGTAATGTTCTTTATCTTTCTGGCTTACTTCACTCTGTATAACGGGCTCCAGTTTCATCCATCTCATTAGAACTGATTCAAATGAATTCTTTTTAATGGCTGAGTAATATTCCATGGTGTATATGTACCATAGCTTTCTTATCCATTCGTCTGCTGATGGGCATCTAGGTTGCTTCCATGTCCTGGCTATTATAAACAGTGCTGTGATGAACATTGGGGTGCACGTGTCTCTTTCAGATCTGGTTTCCTCAGTGTGTATGCCCAAAAGTGGGATTGCTGGGTCATATGGCAGTTCTATTTCCAGTTTTTTAAGAAATCTCCACACTGTTTTCCATAGGGGCTGTACTAGTTTGCATTCCCACCAACAGTGTAAGAGGGTTCCCTTTTCTCCACACCCTCTCCAGCATTTATTGCTTGTAGACTTTTGGATAGCAGCGATCCTGACTGGCGTGTAATGGTACCTCATTGTGGTTTTGATTTGCATTTCTCTGATAATGAGTGATGTTGAGCATCTTTTCATGTGTTTGTTAGCCATCTGTATGTCTTCTTTGGAGAAATGTCTGTTTAGTTCTTTGGCCCATTTTTTGATTGGGTCATTTATTTTTCTGGAATTGAGCTGCAGGAGTTGCTTGTATATTTTTGAGATTAATCCTTTGTCTGTTTCTTCATTTGCTATTATTTTCTCCCAATCTGAGGGCTGTCTTTTCACCTTACTTATAGTTTCCTTTGTAGTGCAAAAGCTTTTAAGTTTCATTAGGTCCCATTTGTTTAGTTTTGCTTTTATTTCCAATATTCTGGGAGGTGGGTCATAGAGGATCTTGCTGTGATTTATGTCGGAGAGTGTTTTGCCTATGTTCTCCTCTAGGAGTTTTATAGTTTCTGGTCTTACATTTAGATCTTTAATCCATTTTGAGTTTATTTTTGTGTATGGTGTTAGAAAGTGTTCTAGTTTCATTCTTTTACAAGTGGTTGACCAGTTTTCCCAGCACCACTTGTTAAAGAGGTTGTCTTTTTTCCATTGTATATCCTTGCCTCCTTTGTCAAAGATAAGGTGTCCATAGGTTCGTGGATTTATCTCTGGGCTTTCTATTCTGTTCCATTGATCTATATTTCTGTCTTTGTGCCAGTACCATACTGTCTTGATGACTGTGGCTTTGTAGTAGAGTCTGAAGTCAGGCAGGTTGATTCCTCCAGTTCCATTCTTCTTTCTCAAGATTACTTTGGCTATTCGAGGTTTTTTTGTATTTCCATACAAATTGTGAATTCTTTGGTCTAGTTCTGTGAAAAATACCGTTGGTAGCTTGATAGGGATTGCATTGAATCTATAGATTGCTTTGGGTAGAATAGCCATTTTGACAATATTGATTCTTCCAATCCATGAACACGGTATGTTTCTCCATCTGTTTGTGTCCTCTTTGATTTCTTTCATCAGTGTTTTATAGTTTTCTATGTATAGGTCTTTTGTTTCTTTAGGTAGATATACTCCTAAGTATATTTATTCTTTTTGTTGCAATGGTGAATGGTATTGTTTCCTTAATTTCTCTTTCTGTTTTTTCATTGTTAGTATATAGGAATGCAAGGGATTTCTGTGTGTTAATTTTATATCCTGCAACTTTACTATATTCATTGATTAGTTCTAGTAATTTTCTGGTAGAGTCTTTAGGGTTTTCTATGTAGAGGATCATGTCATCTGCAAACAGTGAGAGTTTCACTTCTTCTTTTCCTATCTGGATTCCTTTTACTTCTTTTTCTGCTCTGATTGCTGTGGCCAGAACTTCCAACACTATGTTGAATAGTAGTGGTGAGAGTGGGCACCCTTGTCTTGTTCCTGATTTCAGGGGGAATGCTTTCAATTTTTCACCATTGAGGGTGATGCTTGCTGTGGGTTTGTCATATATGGCTTTTATAATGTTGAGGTATGTTCCTTCTATTCCTGCTTTTTGGAGAGTTTTAATCATAAATGAGTGTTGAATTTTGTCAAAGGCTTTCTCTGCATCTATTGAGATAATCATATGGTTTTTATCTTTCAATTTGTTAATGTGGTGTATTACGTTGATTGATTTGCGGATATTGAAGAATCCTTGCATTCCTGGGATAAAGCCCACTTGGTCGTGGTGTATGATTTTTTTAATATGTTGTTGGATTCTGTTTGCTAGAATTTTGTTAAGGAAAGCTGGTTTTTTGAAAAAATAAACAAAATTGACAAACCATTAGCAAGACTCATTAAGAAGCAAAGAGAGAAGAACCAAATTAACAAAATTAGAAATGAAAATGGAGAGATCACAACAGACAACACTGAAATACAAAGGATCATAAGAGACTACTACCAGCAGCTCTATGCCAATAAAATGGACAACTTGGATGAAATGGTCAAATTCTTAGAAAAGTATAACTTTCCAAAACTGAACCAGGAAGAAATAGAAGATCTTAACAGACCCATCACAAGCAAGGAAATCGAAACTGTAATCAAAAATCTTCCAGCAAACAAAAGCCCAGGACCAGATGGCTTCACAGCTGAATTCTACCAAAAATTTAGAGAAGAGCTAACACCTACCTTACTCAAACTCTTCCAGAAAATTGCAGAAGAAGGTAAACTTCCAAACTCATTCTATGAGGCCACCATCACCCTAATTCCAAAACCAGACAAAGATGCCACAAAAAAAGAAAACTACAGGCCAATATCACTGATGAACATAGATGCAAAAATCCTTAACAGTATCTTAATTTTTTGAATGCTGTTTTTTTACTCAGCATTACTCAGTTTTTTACTACTACTACTGTTAGTGAAGCTAATGTTTCTTTCTGGGCTTCCCTGGTGGCTCAATGGTAAAGAATCTGCCTGCCAATGTAGAAGATATGGGTTCTGTCCCTGAGTTGGGAAGATCCCCTGGAGAAGGAAATGGCAACCCACTCTAGTATTCTTGTCTGGGAAATCCCTTGGACAGAGGAGCATGGTAGACTGCCGTCCATGGGATCACAAAAGGTTTGGACAGGACTTAGTGGCTAAACGATGATGTTTCTTTCTAGCCACTTGTTTTCGAATATATAGATGTAAATGAAAGAATGACCACACACATATATGTGACTTTCTTATATCCTATCACTTAATTTAGTTTAATATATATGTTATAAACATAGCAGTATATACTTAATATTTTAACAGAAATAAGAAAATAAATCCTGAAGCTATTCTGAATAAGAAATTATTGAATTATATTAAAACTGAGCTAAATTCCATGAAGAAATGTATATAAACCTACATAGGAATATTTTGTCTGTTTCATATCACAGCATAACATTTAATAATTAGGTTATTAAGAACTTTAAATTTGATCTGAGATAGATTAATTACTTTCCCAAGTTACTAGTATGTGAGCATAGTGCATTAATTATCTATTTTTAAAAATCGTGGAAAAGTAAATACCTGCAATTGCCTACCTATAAAGTTATCCTCATTCCATTTTGGCAAAGAAAGATTAATTTCTGTTTTCTGAATTTTGTTCATTTTTATTCAGTCTCAATCAAAGTGCTTAGTATCAATCTTTGGCCATTTTATATAAAGAAATACAAATAACGTTTAGGTCATGCAGTCATTGATCTTCTGAAGGACAAATGATGTCAGGCAGTACTTACCAAAAAAATTTTAATTTTGTTTACTTCTTCAGCAATACAAGTTGATGTCAACTACCATTTAGCTGGGCCAATAATATTGATATTTGATGTCAGTTCTTATTCATTGCTACACCTAGATGATTCATAAGTCAAAACATTTAGATGTGTGATGAAAAACACTAAAGTAGGTTCTGTCTATCTGGGGAAATGGAGACAACAACAGAATAGAAAATTAAAGGACATGGAACTTGGCATTTTCATTTTATATAATATTTGAATTATTTCAATAATTCCACATATTAAAAATTAATTTCAGTTCTTTTAAACTAATCTATACTAAATGATGTTCTTAAACTAAACCTTTTTGAAAATAACCTTATTGTGCTAACATTTTGTGAAGAAAAAATAACTTTTGATGAAAAATGTAAAAGTGAAAGAAAAAAGAGTTTTTGTAAGCAGACATTCAAAAATTAGAAAATATATTTAAATGTAATAAATTGATAGAGGTTCTTTTTTTCTACTTAGCTCTCAGAAATTTAACACTTCATATGACAAAGAAGACACATTACATTTAAGATTTTACTCTGCCCCCAAAGTTTAACCTTTAATAACTTCTTTAGTTGGATAGAGGTGATTTATGCATTTGTAGTTTTCTTTGTAGCTCCATGAAAATTAGAAGCAACATGATTATGTCATATTTCTTGACACTTCCTCTTTGACTGTGAAACTAATAATTTGTGTATATGTATGTATGTGTCTATGTATATATGTGTGTGTATATATATGTATATATGTGTGTGTATATGTATATATATATATCCTTTTGGTGACTTAAAATATTTGGAAATATCAGTCAGTTCAGTCGCTCAGTCTTGTCCAGCTCTTTGTGACCCCATGGACTATACAGTCCATGGAATTCTCCAGGCCAGAATACTGGAGTGGGTAGCCTTTCCCTTCTCCAGGGGAATCTTCCCAACCCAGGGATCAAAGCCAGGTCTCCCTCATTGCCGGCAGATTCTTTAATACCTGAGCTACAAGGGAAGCTCTGTCCTTAGCTGAGCCACAAAGGAAGTTTTGCCCTTAGAACCTTATCTTCTGGTAAGAACCAGAGATATTAAACTAGTAAACACATTAATAGTCTCAAGAATAGTAAGTCATATTTATCCAAAATCAGTTACGGTGGAAAAAGAGGTAAGAGTTGGAGCTTACAATGAAATGGTCAGAGAGGGACTCTCCTAGAGAGTGACACATAAGAAAATCGTGCAGTGATTTTAAGAAAGAGAACCCAAGCAGAGGCAACGATAAAGGAGAAGTTCCTGAGGTAGTGGAAGTGTGGCGTGACAGAGGAACAGGGCGCATGGAGTGAACAAGGATTAGATAAAGCAGGTGGAATAGCTTACATCTGATAGATAATTGTCAACTAAGGTTGCTCTTTTGGCTAAATGTGAAATGGTTGAGGTCATTTTAGGATAACCTCATAACATTAGCTATAGCTTTCAAAATACTTATTCATATAAAAATGCCCTATGAGAAGTATAATAGATTCTTTTGACTGAATAATACCTTAACATTTTTACTCCATAGATCTTGGCGTAGTTCTTGGTACAGAAAGTAATCAATAAACATTCATCGATTAGGAAACATTAGAAAGCCAACACAGGTCAGAACTCAAGGGGTATTTTAGAGGACATTCCTAGGACAATGTTTGCTGTGATATGATTAAATTTATTTTTTGCTATTGATCTTAACATATTCTTTTAAAATTTATTACACTTTTCAGATTGTCCATGTTTGTTTTGAGAACACAGCTGCTAATATTGTTCAAAATATATTTATTACTTCTATAAGAAACAGTGTCATTTCTCAGAGTATTTGGCTATTTAGGAAACCAGTCTTTCAGTACAATGAAATCTTATTTGGGTGGTTTTCAGAGTACAAAAATATTTTAAATAAAATCAAAATATCAATATAAAATATATATTTCTCTAGTAATGATTAAGTTAGACAGTCTAAAAACTTGCATGAGATTTTAAAAGTTTGAAAACCTACATGCATGATAAATAGCATGAGTTTTTCAAGAGATTGTTTACATATACAGATAATGTCTAATGTATCATATGTTATGCCTGAATCACATAATTAGAGCACGATGAATTGCCACACAAATTTACTCATAAGCATAATTACAATAAAAATTAACCCCTTTAATATAATTTTCTTCACTTAATTGTGTGTTTGCTGATGAATGTGATCGTGTGAATTGATACCTTAAAAACTGCTGGTTAACATGCACAACCACAAGCATAGCAGGAGAATCTGGCCTTCATCTTCCGAAGATTCAAATTGTATATCCAGGGTGGCCTTGCAGGAAAAATGTTACATCTCCCTGAAGAGGGGCTGAAATTTCCTGTGGCAAGTTTTACCATGGTTGTGGGACCTAAAATGTCAATCACTATCATGTTATCTTTCATTCCGCCCCATTAAACAGCTGTACCAAAACACTCAACAGTCTCCTAACTAAAGGAATTGTATCTCCTAAATCTAGATTGCATTCAGAAACCTAAACTAGTTGTATTTTCCTGAAGTATTCAAGTTTTCATATTCACTTTTTATTAAGAATTTGCTAACATTCCTTGACCTGATACTTTCATGATAGTGAAGTAAAACAAAAATTTTGTTACTAAGTTAAATACTAGTTGCATCTAGATCTTTTACTCTACCTAAGCTGAAGAAAATTTGGAACACAATCTTAATTACATGTAGTCTTCGTTTCTTTTTGATGAGTTTCTTATTAGAGTTGACCAAAGGTGTTTAAAATTTTTCTTATGTTAGGGGATAGATTTTTTTTTAGAAATAGCTGGTTTTCAGTTTACATGCTCAAATACAAAAAAAAAAAATACCTAAACTATTAATATATGGATTTCTTCCATATTATGTTGATTTTCATACCTAAAATAGTAAAAATGGACTGTACCTTTTTGAGATTATAACTTTTCTTTCTCCAAAAAGCATTCTATGACTACAGCTTCTTCAAGGATATATTTTCTCTAATGAAAAAAAAGGGTAAGAGACTTTTTTTTCTTGGGCTGCAAACTCACTGCAGATGATGACTGCAACCATGAAATTAAAAGACATTTGCTCTTTGGAAGGAAACTATGACCAAGTTAGACACCTATTAAAAAGCAGAGACATTACTTTGCCAACAAATGTCTGTCTGGTCAAACTATGGTTTTTCCAGTAGTCATGTATGGATGTGAGAGTTGGACCATAAAGAGAGCTGAGCGCCGAAGAATTGATATTTTTGAACTGTGGCATTGGAGAAGACTCTTGAGAGTCCCTTGAACTGCAAGGAGATCAAACCAGTCCATCATAAAGGAGATCAGTCTGGAATATTCATTGGAAATATTGATGCTGGAGCTGAAACTCCAATACTTTGGCCACCTGATATGAAGAACTGACTCCTTAGAAAAGACCCTGATGTTGGGAAAGATTGAAGGCAGGAGGGGAAGGGGACAACAGAGAATGAGATTTCTGGATGGCATCACTGACTCAATGGACATGAGTTTGAGAAAGCTCTGGGAGTTGGTGATGGACAGGGAAGCCTGGCATGCTGCGGTCCATGGGGTTGTGAAGAGTCAGACACGACTGAGTGACTGAACTAAACTGAATTGTTTCTAAAAATTCTGAGCAAACAGAAGTACAGCCTAGTATATGATAGTTCTTAGAAAGGCTATGAATTTTAGTTAAATATATATAGTTCCACCTTCTAATCGATTTTTTAAATCAAACTGTAGTTTTAAAGATATTTTATTCAGTGACTTTAATATGACAACAACCAAATAAAGCCTGTTGTCATAAACATGAACCTTAGAAATGTAAAAATAATGAAAAAAAACATATTCATAAATTGCCATTTTTGAATGTGTAATGGAACTGCTCTGAATTTATGCAGTTGTGCTTATGTACATATTAACAGGAAACAAATTAATTGCAGGTTATTCCAGCAGTGGTACTGCAGTGAACGCTATATTAATCATTTACTGTTGGCCACTTTAAAAGAGACCTCTGCCAAATAGACTAACAGTTTAGGTTGCTAACAATAATTAAAACAGGTTTAACAGAATTGGTGTGATTCTACATATAACATGTACAGTGACCAAAGAATCAAAGGACAAAGAGAGAAGCAATTATTATTGAGAATGGTAATTAATATAGTGCTGCCATCTTTGCTTGGTGATTAGTTTTATTTAACTGTGAAGTGGTAAACATATGTATTTTTAAAAAGCTCTATCTGAGCACTTAAGAAATGATTGTCTTGAAATTACTAGCAATATGAAGTTGTACCTTGTTCTTAGTGAGTGCTGGGTAAATATTTGTGGAAATGATTTAGGTGAAGGAAAAAAAATAAAATCTTGTTCTAACAAGGAAGAGACTGGCTTGACTGGATATTTCACAGTCTGTACCTTAGTCATTGGTTAGTTTTCATCCAGGTTCCAAACCCCTCTCTGACCTCTAGTCACTGCAGCAAAAGACTCGCGTTTCTGAGTTTCATTTCCTACCCTGCCTCCTTCATTACTCTGGGAATGTAAAAGGACTGCTGTTTTCCTCTGATGAAAGACAACAGACTGATAAACTTAAGTGTGTGCATCATTAAAATTGCCATCCATGGTGTATTTCTTTTAAGTGTAGTATCAACTGTGACTAGGTTTTACTCCTCAGGGGGTCCTGTGATCTCCAGTTCCTTATGTAAATCAATGCAAAAACTGCTCCAGCACTGTCACATGCTATTCATTTCAAACTTTAAATGAAATGTTCTCTTTCTTGATTTGGCAAATGGAAAAAATAGAGTGGCAATGTACAAAGGGAAAGGTTAACAAAACAGAATATTGGTTCTACCAGGGATGTGAAGAGCATTGGAAAAGAAAGTTTGATGCTATTTTCAAATCTGTAGAATCAGAGATTCACTTATATCTGTTTTGTTCTCATGTAAAGTTACAGGAAATTTATTTTACTTAGGATGTTTACAAACTAGTTTCAACAAGATGGCTGCATAACTCATTAAGAGCTTAGGATCATATTTTATCTGTTTCCAGTTTGTGCTTCTCCTGTCCTCCCTCCCTCACCACACTCCATTAAATGGAACTGGGTCATTCTAAGAGGGAACACGTGTATGGTAAATATTTAATCAATGACTGAATTTTATCAGAGTCCCTAAAAAAAGAAAATTCATCATCTTTTAAAATTATGTATAAATTTCTTCAGCTTATCATAACAAATGAAAGTAGACTGGTGGAGGTGTAAAGATGTACTATGGAGAAAGATGGATTAGAGCAGCTCAGTTAAATGGATCAAAAAGTAGTAAAGGTTTAGCAGTTGACAAATTGGTTTTTAAAAGCATTCAAATGCCCTTTATTTTGCAAATTATAAAACCCATTAGTATGGGTTGTTTTAGGAAGTAAAATTATCACCATAGGCTTCTTTCAAATGTTAATAAATATGGCATATGTAATTTACTTAAAGATAGTTGTTTAAAGAAAATAAGTTGATGAGCAGAGGCAAAGAACTCTCGAGATATAATAATTTCAGGAAAATATATGCTTTGTGTGTGTTTAGCATGTGTGTGAATTACTCAGGTGACCACATTAATTATGTACATGTGTCATGTTATAAGTGCTAAAGACTGAGTGAGAAGTTTATTGGCATATTTTATTTAAATCTTAAGTATTTTCCATCATTCACCTGCATGTCAATGGCAGACACCTAACTGACCAAGGACAAGTGTTGTTATGAAGGTAACACGGCACAAAGGAACCTGTCTTTCTTTCCAAGATGATGAAAAGTATTCTAGGGGCAGTTCTAGTCAATGACGGAAGAAAAGAAAAAATGTGTCTTCAGCTGCCAGCATTTATTTTAAATCCTTATCACTGCATCTAAATGATATAAAAAACCTGATTCCAGATATGAATATGAGCTGTTGTTAAGAAGGCGCCATCAAGGAACCTCCTATGTGCTAACCAGAAGCATTGAAAGAAAAATCACCACCGAGTACATATCATACCAGCTTAGGAATCAATTATGATGATAGTGTCAAACTGGAACAAACAAATAAACTGGCATTATGTAAAGTAAAAAAAAATAAAATAAAATAAATCTTAAGTATTTTCCAGTTTAACAGGGAGAGTGACAAGAAGTTATAAAACTCTAAGCTCTACTCAGGCTTTTCATCGTCTGGCAACATTCACTAATAAGCCATATCCCCCTTCCCCAACACTGTATATTTGTAACCTCAACTTCTGCTGGTTCCAAGTTCACTGTGCCAAAGCCAAATAATAATGAGCATCAAAATTAAATTTAAAACCTTCAAATAAAAACCTTCCTTCTGATTTACATATGAATTTATTCCTAACTTTCTTCTTATTTATCTAATGAATTTGGCCTCAATCAGACTGAGTTTCCAGTCCCAACTATTGCTCACCAGGTATGTGAATTAGAAACAGCCTCAGAGGATCAAGATGGTGGAGTAGGAGGATGTGGAACTCACCTCCCCCAACAAACATCAAAAATATATCTAGATTTGGAATGATTTTCACAGAAAGCCAACTAGAAGCTGGCTAAAGATCATCTCTTACACAACCAAAAAGCTGCAAGGAAAAAATCCCATAAAACTGGATAGAAAGGGGAAAAAAATAGGCATCGGGGACAGGACTGGCACCCTTGGAAGGGATCTGTGAAGAAGAGAGAAGGTTGATATGGGCAGGCTGTCATCCTGGGAAACCCGTGGGAGGTCTGCTGCAGCAGGTAGAGGGGTTGGAGGAGCCTGGACTCTGCTCAAGAGGAATGCACACGTGCTGGCTTGCTAGCAGTCAGGGCAGAGGCACCCCTGAACTGATGACTGTCACCCAGCTGCACTCCCCAGCCTGAAATGTGCACTAGGTGGGGATTGCTACTAGGTACTAGGCGATGAATCTCAGGAGGATGGGCCCTGGGAGAGGACTCTTACCTAGCAGCACAGAGAGATGCCAGAGGGCCTGGGGTGTGGGCCCTGGCCCCCAGTGCCAGCCTAACACTAGGCCTGGGATGAACGTAGTGGAGAAAAGGACACAATATAGGGCTGCGTCTGGGCAGAACCATAGATGCCTGCATGGGAGATGCATAGGTTTTGCTATGACTACACGGGCCTCACTTGCTTCAGCACTCACCTCCTCTGGGACAGAGCATACAGCTAAGGGCAACAGAGCCTTATTGGATCCACACTCAGGGCTTCTTCTCCAGAAAACGGGAAGCAGACTTCGGCCCCCAACAGGACTGTGACAGCCCGGGAATAAAGAAGAGGCCCCAGCCAACATCCAGTACAGGCTCTGGACAGTGCAATACCAGTCACACCCATTTCACAGGGCTGATGACTGTCATACACTGAGGACAGGGATGGCTGGCATCTTTACTTAAACCCGCCCTCGCACCAAAAATATTGGACTTACAGTTTACACAGGTTGTTCCCACATAAGAACCCCCCCTCCAAGACCACAGTATTTGGTCTATTTCACTATTTCACCTAAATTTATAGAGACAGAGAAAGTGAAGCAACATGAAAAAAGCAGAGGAACTACTCCCAATTAAAAAAAACAGAGAAATCCACTGAAAGAGCCAATAATGAAACAGACTTCCCCAGTCTGCTAGAAACTGAGTTCAAATAGGAAGTAATAAAAATGCTAACAGAATTAAGAAAAATTA
Organism: Cervus canadensis; assembly: GCF_019320065.1. Taxonomy (NCBI): domain Eukaryota; kingdom Metazoa; phylum Chordata; class Mammalia; order Artiodactyla; family Cervidae; genus Cervus; species Cervus canadensis. Next base: position 32,411,068 of record NC_057409.1, on the reverse strand, counting down.
TTGATAGAAATCCAGGTCACTGTAACAAGGAGCTGGAAACTAAAAAGAGGAACTAATCAAAGTTAGACAATTTGATTGCCAAGATAAAAACTAATCTAGAAGCAATGAACAGCAGACTAAATAACACAGAAGAATGAGTGAGTGATCTGGAAGTTAGAGTAATGGAAATCAATCACAACAGCAGACAAAAAGACAAAAAAAGAAAAACAATGGAATAATATAAATATGCCAGCCTGTGTGTAATAGGGGCTTTAGAAGGGTAAGATAGAAGGAAGGAGATCAAAACTGTATTTGAAGAAATGATGGCTGAAAACTTCCCCAACTGTAAGAAGGAAACAGATACTTAGGTAAAAGATGCACTAAGGGCCCCAAATAAGATGAACCCAAACTCAACGAAATTTCTCAAGCCTTCACTTTTCTGATCTGTGGGAGATTTTGATTTGGACAGCCTTTTTAATTCTCTTTCAGAGATGTGTCTATAATCACAAATGCTTTCTTTAGAAATTGAGAAAATCTATTGAATTTGAATGTATCAGTTAGAAAGCTTTTAAGCGAAAGAAGAATGTGTTTTCACCATCTGGTTTTTCTGAAATTTGAATGGTCTTTTATGACTACATACTTATTAGTAAGCCCAACAGCAAAACCGAAATCTTTTTAATTTAATGTGCACAGTGATGCCAAACTGAAATCATTTAACATTGTTCTGTCTTCAGATATTAAATACTAAGGTTCAGTTTTTTTTTTTTTTACTTCATATATCTTTGGTTTATTCCTTCACATTCCAAAAATCCTCTTACCCTACTCGGACATTACAGTCAGTATGGAACTCTGTAAATATGTCATGAAAGACTACTGTAGTGTGACAAGCCACATCGAAAGAAAGCACTAAGAGCCTACAAGACGAAGATCTCATTCATGAATACCTGAAATAATGCCAATAATGACACTGACAATGAAGTAAGCTCACAGGAGAGTCAAAAAATTTATCTCTCGTGCTTTTAGGAGAGACTCTTTGCCAGAGGCCGAATGCATTAATTTTATATGTCATGTTAGGAATTTCCATTTCTCCTTGAATAAAATGTTAGTTTCAAAAATTGTCCTTAGAGTAGAAAGACTCTCGGTGATTTATTAAAGCGTCTTCTCTTCTTTACCTTCAGACATCCACTTATTTTACATCATATCTAGCAGACAGGAAGTTGGATTAATCTGTCCTCAGTTCTACCAGAACTGTGCTTTCAGTTGAATTCTAGCATTTGCAGAGTGAAAGGCATTATGCTAGATTTTGTGGTAGATTCAATCAAGTATTTAGTCCTGCTCTTTGATGAACTAGAATATAATTAAAGAATCAAAATCTACATCCAAGTTGATAGCTATCTATCAATGTAATGCAACAAATTACAAATGCCAAAAATGGAGAGTTAAAAATCAATGGGAATATCTAACATAATTCTGGAGAGAAGTCAATTATAACCATTAGGAAAAGTTTTGCTCTAATGATTCAGCTGTGGAAAGAATGATTCATTAACTCATTTATTTAAATATTTACTGAGTGTATAATATAAGCCCCAAACTGAGTACAAAAGATGTATAGCAGTGCTGTCTAAGCAGACTTTCTGTAATGATAGAACTGTTCTTTGTCTAAAATGTCCAATATGATTGTGACTAGCTAAATGAGAAAATTTCAGTTTTAAATACAATTAACTTTAAAATGTTAGTTACTCAGTTGCAGAAGGTAACATTTCAAGTACTCAGTAGGCACATGAATGGCACAATATAGATCTAGAAGGAAGAGACAGGCATGAAAAAAAAAATAGTTGTGTAAGTTTTATGACATGGTTCTTCAGGTGCAAGATAAGGAATACCTTATGTTCCTTAGAATAATTTAGAAGAAGTTGTGTTAGAGCCGAGTTTTAAATACACTTAACAGAAAGAAATAGCGAATAAGCATCCTGCTGCTGCTAAGTCGCTTCAGTTGTGTCCGAGTCTGTGTGACCCCATAAACAACAGCCCACCAGGCTCCCCTGTCCCTGGGATTCTCCAGGCAAGAATACTGGAGTGGGTTGCCATTTCCTTCTCCAATGCTAAGTTGCTTCAGTCGTGTCTGACTCTGTGTGACCCCATGGACAGCAGCCCACCAGGCTCCTCTGTCCACAGAATTCTCTAGACAAGAGTACTGGAGTGGGTTGCCATTTCCTTCTCCAATAAGCATCCTACTCAGTAGCAATAGCAAGATGATGAGGGCATCATGTGTTTGAGGAGTAGAAAGCAGAATAATGTGTAGAGAAGTTGTAGGAGACCAGAGGCAGGAAGGAAGCAGGTCAAGGAGGGGCTAATTTTTCAATCATGACATTATTGATATTAAAGACCAGGTAATTTCCTTTTCCTGGATCACTCTTCTTAACTCAGTGGTCATGACTCAAAGATCATATTCCTAGTGAGACCATTACTGACCAGGATATTTCTATTTTAACACTCTTTCTGCCAAATACTCCTTGTCTACCATTTTTAAAATTACTTTCATAAATCCTAGTAGCATTTAATGTATAACTTATTTTACTGATTTATTTATTGTGTGAGTCTCTTCAGAAGCATACAAATTCTGTAAGTCTAGGACTTCTGTCTTGTTTACTCTGTTTATCTATGACTTAAATCAGTGCCTAATACCTAAGGGGCTCAATCAATAGTTCTTTGATGAATGAAGTTTCCTACTGGCCCAGATAGGTTTGCCTGAGTTCAGCCAAATTCTTGCAAAGACTATGGCACAAACTAGAAAAACACAGGAAAGTCATGTTTACTTATTTTTCAGGGTCTCAGAAACACAATTTTGTACTTAGTTCCTGCTTAACTCATTCAGACTATTGGCCTTCATTATTTTAACATACCGATATTTATGTTCAAAACACATAACTTTTTACATCATATATAAAATTAATATTTCTCAGTATGAGCTCTAAAAACTCTTTAGAATTTTTCCACATTATTAACCTTATCATAAATTCACCATATTGCCCCTAGTGAAATATGTTAATTTCTGCTTTGTGCTCTGACATTGTACCATTTTCAGTACTAACGATGCCCTCCTGCTTCCTCTCCACTATTATCTCTTTATAATTATCACCTATTTAAAATGTCGCTGTTTCTAGAAAGCCACAGAAACCTTTGATCCCACAGTCTTGGGTTAGGTGTTCAATTTGTACAATAAACAACCCTTTACCTACTTCTGGCATTTAACTTTGTAGTATACATGGTTGAAATTAAAAGACACTTGCTCCTTGAAAGAAAAGTTATGACCAACCTAGACAGCGTATTAAAAAGCAGAGACATTACTTTGCCAACAAAGGTCTGTCTAGTCAAAGCTATGGTTTTTCCAGTAGTCATGTATGGATGTGAGTGTTGGACCATAAAGAAAGCTGAACACCAAAAAATTGATGCTTTTGAACCGTGGTGTTGGAGAAGACTCTTGAGAATCCCTTGGACTGCAAAGAGATCCAACCAGTCCATCCTAAAGGAAATCAGTCCTGAATGTTCATTGGAAGGACTGATGCTGAAGCTGAAACACCTATACTTTAGCCACTTTTTGCGAAGAGCTGACTCACTGGAAAAGACCCTGATGCTGGGAAAGATTGAAGGCACGAAGAGAAGGGGATGACAGAGGATGAGATGGTTGGATGACATCACTGACTCAATGGACATGAGTTTGAGTAAGCTCCAGGAGTTGGTGATGGACAGGGAAGCCTGGCATGCTGCAGTCCATGGGGTCACAAAGAGTTGGACGTGACTGAACTGAACTGAACTTATACGTGCTTGATTACTCCTTTCTTCAATGACTAACTCTAAGCCCCCTTTGAGCTTGTATCTGTTATATCTCTAGGTCATGTCCCATGTCAGGGACATAGGATAGCTCAGTAAATATTTGTTTGTTTATATACATTAATGTCTTCATCTATCTAATTATTCTTTTGCTTAGTAAGTTAACACCCGCTTTCTCAATTGATTCTTCGCAAAAGTTTCCCCAGTGGCTCAGGCGGTAAAAAAATCTGCCTGCAATGAGGGAGACCTGGGTGTGATCCCTGGGTGTGGAAGATCCCCTGGAGAGGGGAATGGCAACCCCCTCCAGTATTCTTGCCTGGAGAATTCCATGGGTAGAGGAGCCTGGCAGGTTACAGTTCACGGGGCTGCAAAGAGTAGGACACGATTGAGCAACTAACACACACACAGTGCATATTTGTTGTTATTCTGTTACAATACTATTAGTTCTTTGAGGGCATTCAACCTCCATAATAGACTGTACTCTTTAAGCACCTAACTGGGACTTTATGGTCTTCTGTTCCCCAAAGCACTCAAAGATCAAGGCATGCAAAAAATTTCCTTGTTGAACATTTAAGAGCTGGGACACTTGGGTCAGAGTGTCTGGATTTGAATCCTAGGACTACATTTTACTAACAAAATGCTATTAGGCAAGTTGTAAAGTATTTTGTTATAAGTCTTGATTTCCTCATCTGAATAAGCTGGTGGTATTACCTAGGTGGCACAGTAGTAAAGAATCTGCCTGCCAATGCAGTAGACACAAGACACACAAGTTCGATCCCTGGGGAGGGAAGATCCTCTGGAGTAGGAAATGACAACCCACTCCAGTATTCTTGCCTGGAAATTCCACGGACAGAGGACAGAGGAGCCTGGTGAGCTACAGTCCATGAGATCCCAAAGAGCTGGACATGACTGAGCATGCACACATGTAACCTCACCACTGAAATGAAGGATGAAATGAGATAAATAGAAATCACTTTGAACAAATTATAGTCCAGTGTTTTGTACTCTAGATGCTAAGTAATTGTTTGAGATATACAGCTCCCATGTCCCCAGGGCATGATTGGTGATCCAGGTTATTAATACCTGACTGATTGACAATGCTATGGGGATGAGGTATGTACTGCCAACAGCAATCTTCTTGACATCTTTCCAGTGCTTTATATTCCTTCCTTATTTAGCCTCACACTCTTCGAACATTCCCCAAACTTAACTTCTCTTTCCATTCTAATTCCATAATTTCTTTGGGTTATTTGTGCCATTAAGGTACTGAGGAAATAGTGTAATGAGCTAATGCTTAATACTGTGTAAGCCTGTCCTAGGAGACACACTAATGTATATCAATACTAAAAATGTTTGAAATACTAATTTTCCTCTTAATGAGCCTAAGCATTTTATTATAGTTATACCTTAATTCCAAGTTGCACGTCATTACCTTCACATAGTGAAAGCAGCTGATGTTCCCAAGGGCCTAATGTGTCTGTCATTTGCTTGAGGACTCCTCTTTCTTACCCATTTTACATAGTAGATAGTAAGAAAATGAAAATTATATCACTTGAGAGATATTGTGTAGGGTGGTTTGATTTCATTATTTATTCAAAAATATATTTCTGATTATAATAATTAGTAGATGGCAATTCCTTGAAATTTGAATTTTGAAAATGTGAAAAGGAACAAATAAAATAAGAATGAGTCAGCCTATCACCTAAAGATAATCATTTCTATTTAGTCCTTCCGATCTTATTTTCAACACTTGTCTTTATGTGTGTATAAGTGTAAATAACTCTTTGCCACTTCTTTCACTGCACTACATATGTGTGTTTTCCCTTTCATTAATAATCTTTGGAAATGTCATTCCTCATAATAGTTTAGTTATATAATTATATGTTAATTGTAGAATCTCTCTATATATATGTGCATCTGTGTATCTATCTGTATATTAATTGATTTCTTATATTTTTACTGCCCCACCTTATAAATAATATTGTGAGGAACATCTTTGTGGCATATACTGATCTGAGTTATTGACTCATTTAAATGAATTCTAATGGGAAAATATATTCAATATATTTAAACATTATGACATTATACTATATTATATATGTTGTTTAAAATCTTAGAGACTGAAGTCAGTGAGACCTGTGTTTGAATCCTCACTCCAAATCATTCTACCTAGATAATGTTAGGAAAATCACTTGACCTCCCTTAATTCTAGTAAGAATTTTTTCTTTCATTTAACTGTTTTTTTTTTTTCTGATACTGATACTGCTTTACCTGCTTCCTATTAATTATCTAATAATTTTTAATAATTTCACTCTTTCTGAATATTTTATTTTTGCCCCTGTACATATTTTAATGTTTCTTTTGTAATTTGCAGAAGACTGTATTTTATTTTATTCTAAACATTTTTGTTGTCTATTTTAATTGTTATGTGTAGCCTATTTATGTGGTTATCTGTATAATTATTTGTATGCTCATTGTTATTACTATCACAACTTACTGTGTTTTCTGTTATTCTTTGATATACTTCTTCTTAATGAGCTTCTTGTTTTTTGTCTGTTTTATTTTGATTAAGACTAAAATTAAGGTTGGTTTAGCATAGTTACAGTTAGGGTTTGGTTTGGGCATTTCTTTTTTGTAGTGAAGAGTCAACTAACCGTGATTAAAATTCCTTGATTTTTCAGTATGTGTGCTGACCATTATATCACCTGACAATGTAACTATTGTTAATTGTGGTAAAATATAATTATTATACTTCTCTCCATCAGATGTTTCGAGGTAAACTTTTATAATCTGAATGTTTAAAATACATTTAATCCAGAGTCATAATTAGCTCAGTATGCCAGCAAAGTTGGAAAACTCAGCAGTGATCACAGGACTGAAAAAGGTCAGTTTTAATTCCAATCCCAAAGAAAGGCAATGCCAAAGAATGCTCAAACTATAGCACAATTGCACTCTTCTCACATGCTAGTAAAGTAATGCTCAAAATTCTCCAAGCCAGGCTTCAACAATACGTGAACTGTGAAATTCTAGATGTTCAAGCTGGTTTTAGAAATGGCAGAGGAACCAGAGATCAAATTGCCAACATCCTATGGATTATCAAAAAAGCAAGAAAGTTCCAGAAAAACATCTATTTCTGCTTTATTGACTATGTCAAAACTTTGACTGAGTCGATCACAACAAGCTGTGGAAAATTCTGAAAGAGATGGGAATACCAGATCACCTGACCTGCCTTTTGAGAAATCTGTATGCAGGTCAGGAAGCAACAGTTAGAACTAGACATGGAACAGCAGACTGGTTCCAAATAGGAAAAGGAGTACATCAAGGCTGTATATTGTCACCTTGCTCATTTAACTTATATGCAGAGTACATCATGAGAAATGCTGGGCTGGAGGAAGCATAAGCTGGAATCAAGATTGCTGGGAGAAATATCAATAACCTCAGATATGCAGATGACACCACCCTTATGGCAGAAAGTGAAGACCTAAAGAGCCTCTTGATGAAAGTGAAAGAGGAGAGTGAAAAAGTTGGCTTAAAGCTCAACATTCAGAAAACTAAAATGATGGCATCTGGTCCCATCACTTCATGGCAAATAGATGGAGAAACAGTGGAAACAGTGGCAGACTTTATTTTTGGGGGCTCCAAAATCACTGCAGATGACTGCAGACACTTGCTCCTTGGAAGAAAAGCTATGACTAACTTAGACAGCATATTAAAAAGGAGAGACATTACTTTGCCAACAAAGGTCCATCTAGTCAAGGCTATGGTTTTTCCAGTAGTCATGTATGGATGTGAGAGTTGTACTATAAAGAAAGCTGAGCACCGAAGAATTGATGCTTTTGAATTGTGGTGTTGGAGAAGACTCTTGAGAGTCCCTTGGACTACAAGGAGATCCAACCAGTCCATCCTAAAGGAGATCAGTCCTGGGTGTTCATTGGAAGGACTGATGCTGAAGCTGAAACTCCAATAGTTTGGCCACCTGATGTGAAGAGTTGACTCATTTGAAAAGACCCTGATGCTGGGAAAGATTGAAGGCAGGAGGAGAATGGGACGACAGAGGATGAGATGGTTGGATGACATCACTGACTCAATGGACATGACTTTGGGTGAACTCCAGGGAGTTAATAATGGACAGGGAGGCCTGGCATGCTGCAGTCCCTGGGGTTGCAAAGAGTTGAACATGACTGAGTGACTGAACTGAACTGAACTTAAACAGATATAGATTGAATTTTAGTTTCCCCCACACTGTGGACATTATTTCACTAATTATAGCATCTAGTTTTTATTAAAAAAACAATCTAATTGATTTTCTTTTATATATAATCTGTGTTTTTTCTCTTATAATTTTTTAAATTCATAATGCTCTATAACTTTTTATTACTTGTTTCTCAGTGTGTTTTACATACCATGCTCAGTACTTGGAATTTGCTTTTATCTTTAACATATAGCTTCCTTCAGTGGAAAAGTTTCAAGTATTATACCTTCCAATACTGCTCTACTTTCTGACTATGCATTCTCTTTTATGTAATATACTGGAATACCCAGCTCCATACTTCCCCACATCTCAGTGGTCTACACGCTGTCATGATTTTATCTTAAATATGCCATCTCATGGAATTTCCCAGCCTTTATATTCACTAACTCTCTTTTCAAGTTTGTCTTTTCTAAGGTATTTCCCATGTAATGAATCTTTTGTTTTCAATAATTAATATTTCAATTTCTTGTCTTTTTTCAAGTCCTTTTATATTGTTTTTGTTTCATTTATTTTTTTTAATGAGTATTTATTTTTCATTAACTGGAATTGTGTTACTCTCACTTTAGGTCCAAGTTGTGAGACTGTGGATTCTATAAATGTTTACCTTCATGTAAATTGCAGTTTCAGGCAGCACTAGCAAGCAACTTTTGTCAGCTTCATATTTTCAAGAAAAGAACTGGTTCATTGGAAAAACCCTGATGCTGGGGAAGATGAAGGCAGGAGGAGAAAGGGAAGACAGAGGATGGGATGGTTGGATGGCATCACCAACTCGATGGACATGAGTTTAAGCAAGCTCTGGGATTTGGTGATGGACAGGGAAGCCTGGTGTGCTGCAGTTCATGGTGCTTCAAAGAGCTGGACATGACTGAGCGACTGAACCACACTATCAGTGGTTTTAAAAATATATAAGCTTTTGTCACCCATCTGACACAAAGTTTGTGTAGTCTCTGATACCCTACAGAAGTGAAATAACTAGGGCTTGCTCCTAAACACATAGCCCAGAAGCCTGTGCTTTTATTCCTGAATCCATGTTACCTTCTATTTTTCTGTAATGTGTATCCTTTTTATATGTAATCTTTCTTTGAGATCTTGTACATATCCGACTTTATGAAACTTTCTTTTTCTTTATTTGTTCTAGTCTATTTCCTTTCTTTTTCTTCTTTTCTATTTATTAAATTATGAAAGAGTGATAATACATTTTTAGGAGACTTAAAAATTACAGAAAAAAATTACATATAGTTTCAGTATATTGTTCGGTTGCTCAGATGTGTCTGACTCTTTGTGACCGTATGGACTGCAGAACACCAGGCTTCCCTGTCCTTCACCATTTCCCAGAGTTTGCTCAAACTCAAGTCCACTGAGTAGATGATACCATCCAACCATCTCATCCTCTGTTGCCACCTGTTCCTCCTGCCTTCAGTCTTTCCCAGCATCAGGGTCTTTTCTAATGAGTTTGCTCTTCTCATCAGGTGGCCAAAGTACGGGAGCTTCAGTTTCAGCATCAGTCGTTTCAGTGTATATTCAGGGTTGATTTCCTTTACAAATGACTGGTTTGATCTCCTTACAGTTCTGGGTACTCTCAAGAATCTTCTCCAACAGCACATTTCAAAAGCATCAATTCTTTGGTGCTCAGCCTTCTTTATTGGCGAACTCTCACATCCGTACCTGAATACTGAAAAAAACATTGCTTTGACTTATACAGACCATTGTTGGCAAAGTGATGTCTCTCTCTTTTCTTAAATGTGCTGTCTAGGTTTGTCATTGATTTTTTTTTTTCCAAGGAGCAAACATCTTTTAATTTCATGGCTGCCATCACCATCTGCAGTGACTTGGAGCCCAAGAAAATAAAGTCTGTCACTGTTTCCATTTTTTCCCCATCTATTTGTCATGAAGTGATGGGACCACATGCCATGATCTTAGTTTTTAAATGTTGAGTTTTAAGCCATATTATTTACTCTCCTCTTTCACCGTCATCAAGAGGCTCTTTAGTTCCTCTTGACTTTCTGCCTCAAGGGTGGTGTCGTCTGCATATCTAAGGTTATTGGTATTTCTCCCAGCAATCTTGATTCCAGCTTGTACTTCATCCAGTCTGGCATTTCTCGTGATGTACTCTACATATAAGTGAAATAAGCAGGGTGACAATAAACAACCTTGACGTAGTCCTTTTCCAATTTGGAACCAGTTCATTGTTCCGTGTCTGGTTCTAATTGTTGCTTCTTGACCTGCATATAGGTTTCCCAGGAGGCAGATAAGGTGGTCTGGTATTTCCATTTCTTGAAGAGTTTTCCAGTTTGTTGTGATACTCACAGCCAAAGCTTTAGCATAGTCAGTGAAGCAGAAGTAGATGTTTTTCTGGAACTCTTACTTTTTCTGTGATCCAACAGATGTTGGCAATTTGATCTGTTTCCTCTGCCTTTTCTAAATCCAGCTTGAACATCTGCAAATTCACATACTGTTAAAGCCTAACTTGGAAAATTGTAAGCATTATCTTGCTAGCATGTGAAATGATTGCAATTGTGCAATAGTTTGAACATTCTTTGCCCTGCACTTCTTTGGGATTGGAATAAGAACTGACCTTTTCCAGTCCTGTGGCCACTGCTGAATTTTCCAAATTTGCTGGCATATTGAGTACAGCACTTTCACAGCATCATCTTTTAGAATTTGAAATAACTCAGCTGGAATTCTATCATCTCCATTAGCTTTGTTCGTAGTAATGCTTCCTAAAGTCCACTTGACATCACACTCTAAAATGTTTGGCTTTAAGTGAGTGATGACATCATCATGGTGTTTTGGGTCATTAAGATTTTTTTTTTTTATAGTTCCTCTGTATATTCTTGCCACCTCTCCTTAATATCTTCTGCTTCTGTTAGGTCCATACAATTTCTGTCCATTATTGTACCCATCTTTGCACGAAATGTCTCCTTTGTATGTCTAACTTCTTGAAGAGATCTCTAGTCTTTCCCATTCTGTTGTTTTCCTCTATTTCTTTATTGTTCACTTAGGAAGGCTTTCTTATATCTCTTTGCTATTCTTTGGAACTCTTCATTCATTTGGGTATATCTTTCCTTTTCTCCTTTGCCTTTCACTTCTCTTCTTTTATCAGCTATTTGTAAGGCCTCCTCAGCCAACCATTTTGCCTTTTTGCCTTTCTTTTCTTAGGGATGGTTTTGACCACCACCTCCTGTACAGTGTCAGAAACCTCCATCCATGTTTCTTCAGGCACTCTTTCTGTCAGATCTAATCCTTTGGATCTATTTATCATTTCCACTGTAATCGTAAGGGTTTTGATTTAAGTCATATCTGAATGGTCTAGTGGTTTTCCCTGCTTTCTTCAATTTAGGTCTGAATTTGGCAATAAGGAGTTCATGATCTGAGCCACAGTCAGCTTCCTGATCTTGTTGTTGCTGACTCTATAGAGCTTTTCCTGCTTTGGCTGCAAAGAATATAATCAATCTGATTTTGGTATTGACCATCTGATGATGTCCATGTGTAGAGTTGTCTCTTGTGCTGTTGGAAGAAGGTCTTTGCTATGACCAGTGCCTTCTCTTGGCAGAACTCTGTTAGCCTTTGCACTGGTTCATTTTGTACTCCAATGCCAAAATTGCCTGTTACTCCAGGTTTCTCTTGATTTCCTACTTTTGCATTCCAGTCCCCTGTAATGAAAAGAGCATCTTTTTTTGGTGTTAATTCTAGAAGGTCTCATAGGTCTTCATAGAGCTCTTCAACTTAGCTTCTTCACCATTAGTGCTTGGGGCATAGACTTAGATTATTGTGATATTGAATGGTTTGCCTTGGAAATGAACAGAGTTCATTCTGTCATTTTGGAGCTTGCACCCAAATACTGCATTTCAGACTCTTTTGTTGACTGTGATGGCTAGTCCATTTCTTCTGTGGTATTCTTGTCCACAGTAGTAGATATAATGGTCATCTGAATTAAATTTGCCCATTCTGATCCATTTTAGTTTACTGATTCCTAAAATGTCAATGTTCACTCTTGCCATCTCCTGTTTGACCATTTCCAATTTACCTTGATTCGTGGACCTAACATTCCAGCTTCCCATCCAATATTGTTCTTTATAGCATCGGACTTTACTTTTATAACCAGCACATCCACAACTGGGTATGTTTCCCTTTTGGCTCAGCCTCTTCATTCCTTCTGGAGCTATCTTTCCACTCTTATCCCATAGCATATTGGGCACCTACTGAACTGGGGAGTTCATATTTCAGTGTCATATCGTTTTGCCTTTTCGTACTCTTCATGGGGGCTTCCCTGATAGCTCAGTTGGTAAACAGTACACCTGCAGTGCTGGAGACGCTGGTTCAATTCCTGGGTTGGGAAGATCTGTGGCAGAAGGGATAGGCTACCCACTCCAGGATTCTTGGGCTTCCCTTCTGGCTCAGTTGGTAAAGAATCTACCTGTAGTGTGGGAGACCTGGGTTCATTCCCTGGGTTGGGAAGATCCCCTGGAGAAGGGAAAGCCTATCCACTCCAATATTCTGGCCTGGAGAATTCCATGGACTGTATAGTCCATGGGGTCACACTCTTCATGGTGTTCTAAAGGCAAGAATGCTGAAGTGGTTTGCCATTCCCTTCTCTGGTGGACCACATTTTGTCAGAACTCTCCACCCTGACCCATCCATCTTTGATGGCTCTACATGGCATGGCTCATAGTTTCATTGAGTAAACAAGGCTGATATCCATATGATTAGTTTTGTTGTTGGTGGTGGTGGAGTCTCTCAGTCATGTCCGACTCTTTGCGACCCCATGGACTGTAGCCCACCAGGCTCCTCCATCCATGGGATTTTCCAGGCAAGAGTACTGGAGTGGGCTGCCATTTCCTTCTCCAGTGGATCTTCCCGACCCAAGGATTGAACCCATGCCTCCTGCATGGTAGACAGAGATGCTTTACCATCTGAGCCACCAGGGAAGTCCTGTAATTGTGGTTTTCATTCTGGCTGCCCTCTAGAGAGGCAAAATGATCAGTGATTACCTGGGGTTTGGATGGATGGATGAGTACAAAGGATACTTCAGGTCAGTTCAGTTCAGTTCAGTTCAGTCGCTCAGTTGTGTCCGACTCTTTGCGACCCCATGAATCGTAACACGCCAGGCCCCCCTGTCCACCACCAACTCCTGGAGTTTACTCAAACTCATGTCCATTGAGTCAGTGATGCCATCCAACCATCTCATCCTCTGTCGTCCCCTTCTCCTTCTGCTCCCAATCCCTCCCAGCATCAGGGTCTTTTCCAATGAGTCAGCTCTTCGCATGGGGTGGCCAAAGTATTGGAGTTTCAGCTTCAGCATCAGTCCTTCCGATGAACACCCAGGACTGATCTCCTTTAGGATGGACTGGTTGGATCTCCTTGCAGTTCAAGGGACTCTCAAAAGTCTTCTCCAACACCACAGTTCAAAAGCATCAATTTTTCAGCGCTCAGCTTTCTTCACAGTCCAACTCTTATATCCATACATGACCACTGGAAAAACCATAGCCTTGACTAGATGGACCTTTGTTGGCAAAGTAATGTCTCTGCTTTTTAACATGCTATCTAGGTTGGTCATAACTTTCCTTCCAAGGAGTAAGTGTCTTTTAATTTCATGGCTGTAATCACCATCTGCAGTGATTTTGGAGCCCCCAAAAATAAAGTCTGCCACTATTTCTACTGTTTCCGCATCTATTTCCCATGAAGTGATGGGACCAGTTGCCGTGATCGTAGTTTTCTGAATGTTGAGCTTCAAGCCAACTTTTTCACTCTCGTCTTTCACTCTCAGCAAGAGGCTGAGTATCAAAGGATACTTAGGAAAAATCCTCTGATGATACCATTGTGAAGGGTATATGTCATTGTACAGTTGTCTAAACTCATAGAATGTGCAACACTAGGAGTGAATTGTAATGTAAAATTATGAATTTGAGGTGATTATAGTGTGCCAATATTGGTTCATCAAATGTAAGAAATCTGCCACTCCAATGTAGAAGTTGTAAATGGGGGAGGCTATGTGTGTGTGGAGGCAGGAGATAAATAAAAATTTCTCTATTTTCCCTTTAGTTTTGCTATGAGCCAAAACTACCTTTAAAAAATAAAGTCTTAAGAAATATATAGGGCAACTTTTTATAAACATATGTCCCTATTCAATCACTGTACTATATCTGTTGTATACTTTAAAGCAGTTTAACGACAGTTTAGCATCAACTTTCCCATGTCTTACACTGTTTCCGTAATTGCTATTTTGTGGATTAGATGGTAAAATTTGCCTGCAATGATGGAGACCTGGGTTCGAACCCTGGGTCAGGAAAATTCCCAGGAGGAGGGGACAGCAACCCAGGCAGTATTCTTGCCTGGAGAATCCCCATGGACATAGGAGCCTGGCGGGCTACAGTCCATGGGGTCACAAAGATCGTGCACCACTGAGCAGCTAAACACAGTACACCACAGTAATTCGTCTTGGTTGTTTATTTATACATCTGCAGTTATTCGCAAAACATTTACTAGGTGCTATTCAAGATCATGGGAATGTATCGTTAAGCCAAAGTACCTATTCTTAAAGAGCTTATAATACTCTCATGTGTACATAATTGATACATAATCATTAATTTAGTTTCCTGTTATTTTGCATAACTCTCAGAAGAGAACAATTACATGTATTGTTTTTTTCAGTCTTGAAGATACTTGCAAAAAAAGTAATGTCATTGACCTAAAAATATTTTCCTTCTTTAGATGTTCTGATATTCACTCCAAATAAAGATGGTAAAAATAAAGATATATATATATATATATATATATGTGTGAATATGTATAGAAATAGTGAGTAATCTATGTTTTTCTTCTTAATCTGATTTAGCTGATTTATCAGAAAGGAGGTTCAAAGTACAATCAAATTGGACCTCTGTTTTCTATAATAAATTAAGAATCTATGTTTTTCTTCTTGATATAATATAATATAAATATATAAGCAGTTTCATATAGAATAGTTTATTACTCTATGGCATTTCTTACACTACCTGAAAAATATCCTCCTAACCCAAACTTAGAGTAATGACCAAACTTGTAAAATCTATTTTTGAAAATTATAGAAAGCCATAAGATATGTTTATGTGAAGAAATACTATAGATTTATGAAAATAGTCTAAATATTCATTTAGATTGTAAATTACTTCATTAGCTAATTTTTGCTTTGTCTTTGTTTTACAATATATAAATATGTTTGAAGCCATCTGTGCTGAGAGATAGCTGTTCAGTCTGCTTTTCTTCCTGTCATTGTTGGTAACAAGTTTGTTTTATAAAAGGTGCCTCTAGCAGTTTTCAGGATCCGCAACAGTGCAAGATTTATTTCTTCCAAATTAGATTATTACATATTTCATGTGTTTCCATTTTTTAATAAGTAACATTAAAAGTTTCAAAAGTATGAATACCTTTGTGACTCTTGATATGTACAGCTAAATATTTCTCCAGTATATTTCCAGCAGCCTAGGTAAAGCTAGTTTGATTTTATACTGTTATACTCTAACTTAACTTCACATCTATATGGATTTTCTCACTAGGATCTTTAAGTTGGAGGTGAGAAAGCTTAATAGGGGCATTTAGGAGTCATAACTATTCATTTTAATCTCAACTGTATCCTTTGTCCATTTTCTAGATTCTACTTGCTTCATTTTACTATTTGAGTGTATAATCCCAAAACTAATAAATACACACCCCCCCCCCAAAAAAAAAAGCTAAAACACTATTGTATCTTTCTGAGCTTCTGCTCATTTACCATATTTTGAGAAACAAAAGTCCGTTAAAGTTTCACATGGTCAACATTGATTCCTCTACTCCATTTATATTCATTTACTCTATAAATCAAAATTAAATCCCAAGTGTCACAGGAACCAAACCAGGTGCTGGAGATTCAGTGTCGTATAAATAACCATCTGCCTGAAGCTGGCCTTCTTTGAGAGCTTTCAACACAGCCGTCTTTCTTACCTTTCCTTCTCAGTATCAGTACTGGTACCAGTGACATAACCAGAATTCCATTTTAGAGAAGTTTCCAAAATTCTTTGAGTTTATACTTTCTTTAGGATGGTCACAATTCCTACCTCCCTTAACAAAAAACATTTTCTTTGAAATCTTTATTTCTTAGTTAGGTTAATTGCCTAACTGAAGCTAGTCTTTGTTTTCTTACCTGACATAAATTATAGATAAAATATCTTTTTTCACCAGGTTGTCAACTAAACCCTTTTCCACACTCCCTATCTTCATTTTTCTCAAAACTCGCAGTGTGTGATTTGGATTAGTAATAATTTAGTGACTTTTTTTGACATATAGGAGAATGGCAGATGATCCCAGTTCACCTGAGATTGCATGAGAAGGAATACAGGATCTTGATACTCCAACTTTTTTTGTTCTGGATTCTGTGCACCTTTTATTTCTTCCTTTTGCCTAGCTGATTCAGAACTATTAAGGTTAGAAGCAATATTACCTTAAGACTGGTGTGAAAGTTCAGTCACAAAGTCGTGTCTGAGTCTCCACGACCCCATGGACTATAGTACACCAGCCTTCCCTGTCCTTCACCATCTCCTGGAGTTTGCTTGAACTCAGGTCCTTTGAGTCAGTGATGCCATCCAACCATCTCATGCTCTGTCACCCATTTCTCCTCCTGCCCTCAATCCTCTGACAAAGCATGGTCCACTGGAGAGGAAAATGGCAAACTACTCCAGGATTCTTGGCCTCAAGAACCTCAGGGACGGTGTGAAAGTACTTTAAAACTTCTGGGTAAACACCCAAGAGGCATTTGTCATCTATTGGGTTAATTTTTTTTTTTTTAATTTTCCTATGCTCCAGGCACTCCAATAAGCACTACATTACCTCTCTTCTAACTGAAAGTGTAGTTACCAAGTGTCTCCTGGTTATCAAATCTGAATGCAAACTTATACCACTTTACAAGTTATTCTATTTTTACATAATGCATATTTTGTCATGAATTTTAAGCTCCTTGGGAAATGGAAAAGTTTGGCTAAATGATGTTATTCAAAATTGTTTAAAATAATGAATCTATTTTTATCAATAAATTATTTAGCACAGCATTTAGTTCATTAAAAACCCTTAATAAGTATTGACTATTATTTTAATTTTATCAAAATGTTATAAATTTATTGACAGCAATAAAAATGAAATATGAAAATACTAAAACCATTTAAATAATTTATTTTTTATATTTAGTATAGTTTCTAAAACTTTAATGTTCAATGGTATAAGGCACATTTTATGATTTTCTTTGTGTCATAAAATCTAGAGAAAAAAAGGTCATGAAGTCTATAACCTGACTTTGAGAAGAAGTTCCTCCAAATTAAATTCTGATTAAAATTTATTCTGTACTCAAGTTTAAAGAAAATTCCATTCTGTGACTTCTAAAAGGTGTTTGAAAGCCCTTATATCTGAAAAGAGTTCTTTATAATTTTTAACATTTAATATTCCATGTAATCCTGATAACTGTTCTTTTCTAAAAATTAAATTCATTGATTCTTCACAATTCTTTCATGTTTACATATTTGAAAACATTCCAAGTTCCTTGTGTTCTTTTTAAAAAGGATTAAATATTCCATTTATTAGATTGAGCATAAAAGATTGTTATATTGCATTGTGAGTGATAACAGTTACAGAATTTTAAAACTAATGGCATTTGCTACATTACTGAAATATTTAGGGAAACACACCACTTGGATTCTAATACAGGATGCACATTTTTTACAGAAAGGGTAGAAATCAAGGAGTAAATGAGGAATAAGTATGGAGCTAGTTCAAAATAATGAGAGAAATTATATATTGATCAAGTTATTTAACATTTTAGAATATCTAGAAAGAAAATAATGAAGGAATGATTTTTGACTAGGCTTTAAAAAAATTATTTCTAATAATTTTGTCTAACAGACCACAGTAGGCACAGCTTCCTTGCCATCAATTTTACATGGTTCCAGTGATCTACCCACTATGATAAAAATTATTCTTTCCTGTCCATTTGTTTTCCTACCTCTGTTTTTATTTTTACTCTGAGATATAAATTGTCAGTACTAACTAGTTACAAGCATGTGAAGGGAGTATGCCTTTAGTGCAATTTTTTTACATGTATAAGTAGTTTTTATATGTAAATCACATGTCATATATGAGATATGTGTATATATAGACAAATTGCATGCACATTCACGTGTGTAGTCCTGTTTTATTACATCTTCTAATATAATTAAAATCAAAAAAATGATTTCCTGAGAATCATCTTCCAAAATTTGATATAGGATTTTGTATAGATATATTTTCATTTTATAATGCTTTTGTGTCGAAGACAAAGGTCTAATGAATACTTTTTAGTTTAGAGGAATGTATTCTTGTGGATTTAATAAAGTGGTAATAGAAAATCTTTTCTTTTGGCCTGAGTTTCTATATATATTTTTAGAGCAGTATCATGTGTGTGTGTATATATATAAAACTTCTTTTTTAATACTTTAAAGGGTCACATGATAGCATCCTGTGATGCCTGTGGAGTTACAAAGCTGTGGGATTTTCGGAAGCTCTTACCCATTGTGTCCATTGATGTAGGTCCAAGTCCGGGCAATGAGGTGACCTTTGATTTATCAGGTAGGATCTTTTTTGTTTAACATTTTGACCAAGCTGACAACTTTAATATTGGTCCTGAAAGTAGTTTCTATTGCCATTTTAATTTTTTGCACTTCCTTTTATGTAAATTTCTGTTCTTAATATTATACTAAAATATATTACACTGTTATAATCATCATATTATATATCATATCACATATATATAATGAAAGCATTGCATTTATCACATGCGTAAAGAAAAGGATAATAGAGAAGGTAAGTGTGTGCTCATTTAGATTACTAAAGTTCCTAGAAGCATCATGCAAAATTTGGAGTCTGCATGCCTTGAAATCACCATCCAACGCAAGTAAATCAAGTTTTTTGAAGGCAAATGGCTAAAAGTAGGGAAGAACAAAACTTTGACAAGAGTAAAATTAAAACATTTTACAGAATATTTTAGTCTATAGTAAGTTCGTAATACCTAATATTCTCTAGATTTTACAATTAAATTTAAATATATATTCATTTTGCTGCAATTATGTCCAAAAATAATTGTTTTAACTGGTAATAATTATAGCATATTATCATGTTTGACATTTTTCTGCAATAAGATGAATGTTATCAATAAGAAAATATTTTATCCTTGCTGATGATCAGTAGTGTAGCAACTAATGTTAACAACCACACAATGATTCCACTTGTACGTTTAAAATGTTAAAATTACAATTACAACTCTATCTTTAATGATATCCTGTGCTAAATAATGTATATCTGTTATTGATTGATACCTTTGCTATTATAATACATGTTATAAACTTTTTTAAGTTTTGAGATGTTAAAACTTTTTGTTATTTATTGGCAGTCACTCAAAGTGGTAGAGATAGTGATTTTAGATGAAGAAATAGAGATTGAATATATATAATGGAAAAATATTCTATTTAAAAATAGTCTAGAAAGTATGAATATACTCAGCAATTCTAGAGCCGTAAGATAATTGTTTGTTCCATGGAACTGGTTTCATGATATTGCCATCACATATCTGAAATTCAGAATTCGGTAAGTTTGTCTTCTTAACAAACCTTAAGTTGTGTTCCCATTGTAGACTGGTATATGGGCCACACTAATAACAAGGAGTTCCTTAAAAATATTTTAGTAATGTTCTTGACATTAAGACTTTTATGCTCTGCTAGAATTGAAACAGAAAACACTGTATATGGTAAAAGACCCTAACTATGAGAATTTAATTTTTTAATGTGAAGACTCATTAGTATTATAATTTATACTTTACAATATATAGAATATATATTGACATCATAAATCTAAAGGAGTTTTAGCTTGTTTTTTGTAAACATGTTCACATCAATAAATCCCCTTTATTATCTTGAAATAGCATCCAAGTATTCAGGTCCTTAAGTTTTGAATTCTGAAATTTCAAAGTTTTTGGCTGTACTTTCTAATAATAGAATAATATGTGTTTTTAAAAGCTGTACAACTAATACTAGATATATATTTTACTGTCATAATTATTAAATATGTTTTCACTGCCTTTTACTGTCCTTGACATCCGTCCCCAAATTTCTTTCCTATACGTTGTCAGGCAAACCTTATTTTAAATAAATGTCAGTTCAATCTTACTGTCATGCAAGTCTTGAAGCCCATGGTACAACAAATCTACTTTTTTTCTTCATTACTGCTCTATACTCAATAGTACACTAATATTAAGAAAACTGTCAAAATCAAGGATGGAACAATGAGAAACATAAAAAATAAAGAGTGTAAACCAGGGACCCTATTAATTAAAAACACTTCATCAGTTTGAAGAAATATAATTTCAACCTGACCTTTCCATTCCTTTGACCATTTCTTCGAGGAACATGATATAATTAATTAATATAATGATTTAATTAATTTTAATTCTATGTGTTCAAGAAATTAATGTCTTTTTCTCATTGAATAATGAGAAATGTGTGCTTTGGTGGAGAAGCAGTTTTAAGTCACTCATCATTTTAAAAGTATGAAATATATCAAGAGTTGAAGGAACTGGGAAGAGCAAAGACAAGGTCTAATGAGGATCTGAACAGAGAGATGAAAATCACAAAGTTAAATACCAGAAATTATGTTCATTTCAAGAGAGTAAAGAAAAGTGAAGTCAAGAGCAAAACAAAATTGAAATAAGGACAGGAACATATAGATCTCTTCTCATCTGCATTTATTCAGGAAAAGATGATTTTAAAAGTATAAGAAGATGTCATGAGGATATTTGGACTAAGAAAATAATATCAAATATAACATAATAAGCTCAGAATACACATTCATTTGACATACTTTTATTTATTCCCAGTGGCAAGCCAATGCAAGTTTACCTCCTTGGACCTGAGGAAAGGTCATTGATAATACACATACAGTATCATCATAATATCATATAACATATGGGGAAGTATTGATAGTGTTCTGTTTGAGAAATTTAAGGAATGTGCAAGTAGTTTTCAGATATCCTAAATAATCAACACAGAAACAAAAATTTTCTCATCATATTTCATGTCTCTAGATCAGTTTAATTGAAGGGCATCTTGAAATTTTGAGGTGTGCTTCTTAAACAGAGCTGTTTACATACACAATGGCTTGTCTTTATAAATAAGGGATTTCTTCACTGCAAATCCAACAAGGATACACAGGATATTTGAGTAGAGATCATCGAAGACTGAAACTGTGGTTCATAACATTTGATTTCAAATATTTATTAAAATGTCTTCATTAATTATTTATCTCATAAATAATTATTTTTATTTTATTTTATATTTTTATTTTAAATGTATTAAAAGTAAATTATATACTAATGAAATAGTACTTTATCTGTTTTAAAATTGAGATTTCTCATGGTGTATCAGGGACTTACTCCCTTGGAAAAGGAAATGGCAATCCACATCAGTATTCTTACCTGGAAAAACCCATGATCAGAGGAGCCCAGCAAACTACAGTCCATGGGGTTCAAAGAGTCGGACACAACTTAGAAACTAAACAACAAAATATGGTGTATCAATTTTTGAAATGTTATCTTTGATAAAAATATTTCAAACCAATGGTGTGGAAAAAGAATATAGACTAAGATTTAGACCCTTAGCTCTTCCTCACCTTTTAGATTTTAAGCAAGTTATTTGATCTTCCTGAACTAAGCTTTTTCATGTAAATAATAGAAGAGATAATTGTCTTACTGTATTCTAATTTGTTTCATGGGTTAATTGCATTCTATAATGAGGAAATCCCGATATAGTCTTGTTTTCCTCTAATATTAAAAATAACCTAAATGATTAACTAGCAAGTAAAACTGTATTTAACATTATGTATGCATATATAATTAAAATCAAAAGATTTAAAGAAGTGTGAATCATCATCTAGGGCTTAGCTTCACTGTTGCTGTAAGAAATCAGCTTCTCACACATTTAAAAGAGGAGTTGCATGTGGCATAGTACTATTTGCATAATGTTTTATTTGCAAATACACTGCTTACAACAAATACAGATTACCTATGTTTATAGATATATACATGTATCAGTATATATTTATCATTCATGTATTTGTAAAAGGATAAGTGTTCTTTCTCATTAAACAGAGAACCTCCTGGTAATACAGTGCTACACTACAAATATTGACTATCTAAATATCTTGCACTTGGCATATGCAAATGCCATATGTTTTGCCATTCAAAAATTTATTACTATTTCAGAAAAATGTTAAATGGAATTTTGTAGTGAAAGTAACCAAAATGAACTGTGAGAATTTATACATACATTTTCCCACATCTCTCATTTCATCATGTTTATGTAATTTAGAACTATTTTTCACTCCTTTGTAAAAGGTAGTTCCAATACATTTGCAAAGAAGTCAGTCACATCCTTAGAAAATTCAGAAGCTGAAGCTTGAGCCAGATGGGAACTTTCCAACAGAAAGCTTATCAGTCTTAGACCATTAAAACAGGCAAGGTTTCCCACCATTTGGAGATAATCCTAGATATTTCCCACAGGCAGAATGACAATAGAGATGCTAAACTGTAAGAAAAAAAATAATGATGCCATTATAAAATAAGACAAGTATCAGACCCTTCTAAAATTGTTCAAAAATAATAAGATAATCTTTATTTTTGGTTTATTAGTTTCTGTTAGTGAAGGCTTCAGTTCACTGTTTTGTATTATATTTAAAAGACGGGCCTCCTCAGTGGCTCGATGGTAATCCGTGTGCAATGCAGGAGACATAGAGGTTCAGTGCCTGGGTCAGGAAGATCCCCTGGTGGAGGAAATGGCAACACACTCCAGTACTCTTGCCTGGAGAATCCCATGGACAGAGAAGCCTGGTGGGTTACATCTACAGTGTCGCAGAGTAGGACACGACTACAGCAATTTAGCAGCAGGAGCAGCATATTTAAAAGAAAGGTTGTGGTTAATCCCTTCTGTTGGAAGCAGTGTAGTATAATGGAGCACTTAGAAGTTAGTATAACTCAGCATTTAGAAGCCCTGGTTTTGAATTCTGTCTTTACTCCTAACTAGCTGAGTGACCTTGGTGAAATTTCTGAACATTTCTGAGTCTTAATTTCCTTGTCTATGGAATGTTAAAAACCTATCTCAACTTCCACTTCCAGCCAAACAGGGACCAGGTTTACCCTCCTACCTAAAATGAAGGAAAAAACAGACAAAATTTAGGCAACAATGGTTTTCAGAAATTGAATATTGGGCAGTGAAAGACAGTACTGAGAGGTGGGTAAATAAGATGAGCTCTATGGGGCTGCCCAGAATACTGTCTGGAGGAAACCTCTAGATTGCATCTCAGAAATGGACAAAAACCTTGAGGAAGCTCAGCAAACTCCCAGAGTTAGGGAGATGGAATGGGCAGTCCAGTGAGGCCAAGGCCGCTAGAGTTTGCAGGCAGAGGACAGGACAGGAGACAGCAGCACAAAGAGGGAGCTCTGGAGATTTGCAAACGATCCCTTCCAATCTTTGGCTGAGTATGGATCAGTACATGACAGCCTAAAGCCTTAGAAAAATCTGTCTGAAGAGTTAACAAGAAAAATCCCTGAGGATCACAATAGCCTAGGAATAGTTTGTGCTCCTGTCAACAAGGATGGTAAAACCTTGCAATTCAAAAGGATAGTACACAGAACAGGGCTTGGCAAAGTACTTCCTATAGGCCAGCTTGACCTGTGTTTATCTGTAATTTTAACGGTACTCAACCATACCCATTAATTTATGCATTATCTAAGGCTGCTTTTATACTACAATAGCAGAGTTGAATATACACAGTGGAAACTATATGGCTTGTGAAGGCTCAAATATTTATTGTCTGGCCCTTTGCAGAAAACTTGACCCAGGGAGATGGCTCAGAATGCTATTATCTTAATAGTGAGGCAACATCAGTCCACACTTCTGGGTCTAGTCCCTTTACCAATGGAACCATCTGAGCCAGCTCACATAAAAATCTTGTGTATTCTTTACCACAACTTAATGACGTTGTTACTACTGAAATCACTCACCTCAGATTGGGACTTCAGTCCATGTGCTAGGGCTTGAACTCAGCCCAAACCCATGGTTTTCCAGCTGAGATCACACACATAGTTTCAGGACCTAATGAAACTCAGATTCTTGATTTCTCATTACAGAAAGATTCAGTGAAAGACAAAGTGATAGGAAAGCAGTGGATTTGTAACCTGGAAGAGTTAATTTTAAATTTACACTGCATCTGCTTCTGTGACTTTAACCCTTTTTATTATGATAAACGTACATATAATGGCCTACCTCAGGGAGATAACCTGGCCCCGCCCACCTGCGAACGCCTGTGATACTCTGCGTGGCAAATGGCATAGCACCCAGCACATTTTGTGACCAAAAACTCACATTTGGGGAGTCTGGGATCACAGATAGAAGTGACATCTTTGTTTGTTGATACGACAGGAGATATTCCATTTCACACCACCCATGTAATGATTGTAAGGAAGACGTGAAATTAACATATCCCACTACCTGAGGCTTGTCATTTCAGGAGATATTTGCAAGAATTAAATGGTCTGTTTACTTTGTATCACACCCATCTCTGATCCATAAAAGAATCTGACATCCAGGCCCCAGCAAGATGGTTATTTTGAGGGTCTAGCCTGCCATCTTCTCTGTCAGCAGGCTCACAAATAAAGTCTGTTCCTGATCCCAGTACCTTGTCTCAGATTCATTGACTTATCTTGCAGCGAGCAGAGCAAGCTTGGACTCTGTTGTGTTGTTCAGTCTGTCTGATGTCCGATTCTTTGTGACCCCATGGACTGCAGCACACCAGGCATCCCTGTCCATCACTAACTCCTCAAGTTTGCTTAAACTCTTGTCTATTGAGTCAATGATGCCATCTGATCATCTCATCCTCTGTAACCCGCTCTTCCTCCTGCCCGCAGTTTTTCCCAGCATGAGAGTCTTTCCCAGTGAATTGGCTCTTTGCATCAGGTGGCCAAAGTATTGGAACTTCAGTATCAGTATTTCCAATGAGTATTCAGGACGGAATTCCTTTAAGAGTCTTCTCCAACAGTTCAAAAGCATCAATTCTTTGCTGCTCAGCCTTTCTCATGGTCCAACTCTCACATCCATACATGACGACAGGAATAACCATAGCTTTGACTATATCGAACTTTGTTGGCAAAGTGATGTTTCTGCTTTTAAATACACTGTCTAGGTTTGTCATGACTTTTCTTCCTAGGAGCAAGTATTTTTTAATTTCATGGCTGCAGTCACCATCTGCAGTGATTTTGGAGCCCCCCCCAAAAATAAAGTCTGTCACTGTTTCCATTGTTTCCCCATCTGTTTGCCATGAAGTGATGAGACCAGATACCATAACCTTAGTTTTATGAATGTTCAGTTTTAAACCAACTTTTTCACTCTCCTCTTTCATCTTCATCAAGAGGCTCTTTAGTTACTCTTCACTCTCTACGATTAGGGTGTGTCATCTGCATATCTGAGGTTATTGGTATTTCTCCCAGAAATCTTGATTCCAGCTTGTGAATCATCCAACCTGGCATTTCACATGATGTACCCTACATATAAGTGAAATAAGCAGGGTGACAGTATACAGCTACGCTGTACTCCTTTCCCAATTTTAAACTAGTCCTTTGTTCCATGTCCGGCTCTAACTGTTGCTTCTTGACCTGCATACAGGTTTCTTAGGAGGCAGGTAAGGTGGTCTGGTATTTCCATCTCTTTTAGAATTTTAAGAACAGTTTGTTATGTTCACACAGGTGCTTTATTGTAGTCGATGAAGCAGAAGTAGATGTTTTTCTGGACTTGCATTGCTTTTTCTATGACTCAGTGGTGGTGTCAATTTGATCTCTGGTTGCCCTGCCTTTTCTAAATCCAGGTCATGCAGCTGTAAGTTCTCAGTTCACGTACTGTTAAAGCCTTGCTTGAAGAATTTTGAGCATGACCTTGCTATCATGTGAAATGAGTGCGGTTGTGTGGCAGTTTGAACGTTCTTTGGCAATGACCTTCTTTGGGATGAAAACTGACCTTTTCCTGTCCTGTGACCACTGCTCAGTTTTCCAAAGTTGCTGGCATATTGAGTGCAGCACTTTAATAGTATCATTTTTTAGGATTTGAAATAGCTGGATTCCATCACCTCAACTAGCTTTGTTCATAGTGATGCCTCTTAAAACCCACTTGACTACACACTCCAGGATGTCTGGCTCTACGTGAGTGACCCATGCCATTGTCCTTGTCCAGGTCATCAAGACCTCTTTTGGATCATTTTTCTGTGTATTCTTGACATCTCTTCTTAATATCTCCTACTTCTGTTAGGTCCATATCATTTCTGTACCCACCTTTGCATGAAATGTTCACTTGTTATCTCTTAATTTTCATGAAGAGATCTCTAATCTTTCCCGTTCTATTGTTTTCCTCTATTTCTTTGCACTGATCACTTAGGAAGACTTTCTTATCTCTCCTTGCTATTCTTTGGTACCCAATTTAGATGGGTATATCTTTCCTTTTCTCCTTTGCCTTTCACTTCTTTTCTCAGCTTTTTGTAAGGCCTCCTCAGACAACCACTTTGCCTTCTTGTATTTCTTTTTCTTGTGGATGGTTTTGATCACTACCTCCTATATAGTTTTTGGTGTTAAAGGTTAGAAGACCTTTATAGAAGGTCTTGTGTTTCTTCATAGAACTCTTCAACTTCAGCTTCTTCAGCATTACTGGTTGGGGCATAGACTTGGATTACTGTGACTCAGTAACAGATTTATATAGAGGGAAACACACTCCACAGACAGAGTGTGAGCCATCTCAGAAGTCAAAGTGGCCTTGGGAGAAACACAGTCCATAGACAAGAGTGTGGGCCATTGCTGAGGGTAAGTGCAACCTCAGAAAGTGGTGTGGTTAGCTTTCATGGACTGGGTAATTGCATAGGGTAAAGAATGGGAGGATTATTCCAACAATTTTGGAGATGTGGCAGAGTGTTCCAGGAATTAGGTTGCCGCTCACTTTTTGATCTTTGATGACTGGCCTTGGGGCTTACTTGGTAGTTCAGATGGTAAAGAATCTGCCTATAATGCAGGAGACTTGGGTTGGATTCCTGGGTAGGGAAGATCCCCTGGAGAAGGAAATGACAACTCACTCCCGTATTCTTGCCTGAAGAATTCCATGGTTAGAGGACCCCTACAATCCAGACATGACTGAGAGACTAACACACTTGGGACTGTCATGAGTCCCTATGAATGTGTCATTTAGCTTGCTAATGTATTACAGTGAGCATATACTGAAGCTCAAGTCGAGCCTAATGGAAGTCAACTCGTTTGCCATCTTGGACCTATTTGATTCTAGATCAGTTTATGTTGTGTTCTCAGGCTGTCATCCTTTTAAAGGTTGTGCCCTGTCCCCTTCTCTTCTGTTTCACTATTGTCTCCTTTTTACAGATGAGGAAACTAGGACATGAAGTTAACAACAAACCCAATGATACCTATCTGATCAAATATGGAGTCAGAATTCAAATTCAGAGAGTCTAATTCCAGAGACTAGAATTTAGACTTTTTATCATTCTGCTTCTCACTGTAATAATAGTATTCAGTTTTATGTTGATATATGACATCTGTTCAGAGAAATAATTCATTTGCTATGAATATTGAAATAATCAACTAATGACCACTTGACAGTGTTTGACTCAAAACTGATTAAAACAACATCCTGTCACTATTTGTCAACTAGTTGTATCTGAAAAGGAAGACAAGATAAAGGAGGAAAAAAAAAGGAAAAGAAGATTTCCCTAGTGTTATCTGCCAAATTTTTGATGTGTCTTATAACAAGTGAAAAAGAAAAGTGAAAGAGTTAGTCACTCAGTCATTGACCTGTTGGACTTTGTGACCTGATGGACTATAGCCCTCCAGGCTCCTCTGTCCATGGAATTCTCCAGGCAAGGATACTGGAGTGGGTAGCCATTCCATTCTACAGGGGATCTTCCTGACCCAGGGATCAAACCCAGTTCTCCTATATTACAAGTGGATTATAACAATGGGGAACCTTAAATATGTTCCTACTGGGAGCTGAAACTCCAGCTCCACATGTCACAGTCATGGTAAATTCTTATCAGACTAATCTGGGTGGAATAGGTGAATGCTTGCAGGTGCTTTTTGTTATTTATTTAAGTCCTGGCCTGATTAGAAACTGAAATAGGAAAGGAGGAAAGTAAGCTAACTTCTGTTATCTCTAAGGCATAAGGCAGAGACAAGCTAAATAGCTCCTCTTAAGAGCAAGCCCATTCTACTTCAATTTCCTGGGAAAGAGTAACAGGAAGAATGGATAAAATACAAGAGAGAAAAGGAGACCAGATGACTCTGCTCAGTTATTTATAACCCCATTATTCCGTCCCTTGTTTGTATGCAAATCCATTTTGTTTTTGAGCAAAATATGGGCCTCTCTGCTACTGGAGAAAGGAATTGGAGGAACTGAAAGAAATAAGATTATGTATCTCCATTGCAGACATAAATGTGTGAATAAAACCTGCAATGAAGGTATTATATTCCTATGTTCTAGGAACTGGACGTGTTTTTTGTTTGTTTGTTTGTTTATTACTTAGCACAGAACTATGGGTTTGGTTCCGTTTCTCCCATTTTAAGAAGTTTTGAGAGCTTTAATTATGTATGTATATTAACACATATACATATTTGTACATTTCTGTGAGACCCTGAATTCCATTCCATTTCATCCTTAGCTCTAGGAAATTGTAAAAAAAAAAAATTCTGGAGATTCATAGGGACTGGTTTTACACTTTACCTGTAAAAGAAAAAAGTGTTCTTTCTCTTTGATTTTCGTCATGCTATTCCATGTTTTATAAGCATTTTTATTCACCTGACAGCAAGTATAGAAGATAACATGCTAATAATAAAGGGGATGCCATGAAATTAATTAAAGGTGTATTGTTTGAAGATATATTAATTCAGAAATAATATTTGCCGTTGTAAAAAGTGTTATGATCATTGACCGTGAACCCATTCTGTTTAATCTGTTGTCCATTCTGACTGGTTGGTGAAAGTGAAAGTGAAAGACACTAGACCACAACCACATGGACTATAGAGTCCATGGAATTCTTCAAGCCAGAATACAGGAGTGGGTAGCCTTTCCCTTCTCCAGGGGATCTTCCTAACCCAGGGATCAAACCTTCCTAACCCCAGAGATCAAATCTTCCTAACCCAGATCGAACTCAAGTCCCCCACACTGCAGGCAGATTCTGTACCAGCTGAGCCATAAGGGAAGCCCAATTGGTTGGTGATGACGCCATATTAATTTTTATGTATTTAGACTGTCATCCTAATAATGGGTCATACATTCTGAAAACTGAAGTGCATTTGAATTACACCAATTGTGAAGGTTTAATATAAATGAAATTACTGACTTTTTCAAAATATAGAGTTAATACATGTAACTCTTGTTCCTTTCTGATACTATGTTTGAAAGGGTGTATACTTAATTTAATGACAACGTCATTGTATAAACTATAAGGCTCCACTTTTGCAACTGTCTTCATAGATTTAGAAATGATTATTTCATATCTCCAATAATATAAAATGTCTTATCTGAGTCTGAATTGAATTTGTAGAAAGAAATATATAGAAATAATTCACATACCATACATCAGAAATTAAGCATGAGGCAAGGCTCTAAAGAATATTGTTGTCCATCTGTGGTTTGTAATATGAAATTGAGCAGGACACTTAGTCTCTGTTGACTTCAACTTGATCTTCTTAGAGATTTGGATTAAGTGACTTCATCAGTTATGTCTCCAACCTAAGTTTTGTACAGCTGAGTATTACCTTGTCCACTCTTCATTAGACCATGGTATTCTGGGATAAAAATAATATTTTAAAATAAAAACTTAAATACTCTATATTCAGTTCAGTTCAGTCGTTCAGTTGTCTCCATCTCTTTGCCACCTCATGAATCGCAGCACGCCAGGCCTCCCTGTCCATCACCAACTCCCGGAGTTTACTCAAACTCATGTCCATCGAGTTGATGATGCCATCCAGCCATCTCATCCTCTGTCGACCCCTTCTCCTCCTGCCCCCAATCCCTCCCAGCATCAGGATCTTTTCCAATGAGTCAACTCTTCGCATGAGGTGGCCAAAGTACTGGAGTTTCAGCTTTAGCATCAGTCCTTCCAATGAACACCCAGGGCTGATCTCCTTTAGAATGGACTGGTTGGATCTCCTTGCAGTCCAAGGGACTCTCAAAAGTCTTCTCCAACACCACAATTCAAAAGCATCAATTTTTCAGTGCTCAGCTTTCTTCACAGGCCAACTCTCACATCCATACATGACCACTGGAAAAACGATAGCCTTGACTAGAAGGACCTTTGTTGGCAAAGTAATGTCTCTGCTTTTTAATATGCTATCTAGGTTGGTCATAATTTTCCTTCCAAGGAGAAGGGAATGGCAAACCCCTTCAGTATTCTTGCCTTGAGAACCTCATGGACAGTATGAAAATACTCTATATTATCAAATGTGAAACGGATCGCCAGCCCAGGTTGGGTGCATGAGACAAGTGCTCAGGGCTGGTGCACTGGGAAGACCCAGAGGGATGGGATGGGGAGGGAGGTGGGAGGGTGGATCAGGATGGGGAACACATGTAGATGCATGGCTGATTCATGTTAATGTATGGCAAAAAACACTACAATATTGTAAAGTAATTAGCCTCCAGATAATAAAAATAAATGAAAAAAAATACAAATAAAATATGAAACTGTAAGTAAAACCCTCCACTTTTCCTAGTTCCAAAATGGAAATAAAATTTGATATAAAAATCAAGATTATTTAGAAACTGAGCCTCAAATTGAAATGGCAGCTGTGTTGCTCAGCAATATAAAACTTTTATTCTTACAAACCTAACAACATGTTCATTCTCTGTAGGAATGGAAATTTAGCAAACAACATGCATAAGTTTCAACATTTTAATCAATAACTCAAACAAATTCTTCTTATAGGGCTTTATGAGAGTAAAAATCTGACCTATTCTGGTTTAATCAGAGCAGAAAATAACTTATTAATCTTACAAATTAGAGCATTATTCAGATGCAGTCAGCTATTATAGCTTTAATTGCCTGGATGATACAAAGAAGTCACACTTATGTTGTTAGATCCTTGGTTTTATATAGTATTTTCTTGTTGCCTAATTCTCTGTTGTAGTTGAACTGCACAGAAATATTAGGCCTAGATGATCAAGATTCTTGGAAATGTTTTCCTATGTACACAAACTATCTCCTTGGAAGTTCATTACAGAACTTATGTGCCTAATTATATACAAACAATTTAAATACAGCTCATATCCAAAAAATGACTAAAATTCTAAATTACTGACATCATATTTAATGAGGATTAATTTTGCAGTAGTCATATAAGAAATAGTCTTCAAATACATTTATAGCAGTTATTTTCATGTAACAATTAATGTGCCAAAGCCTAGTTATTGTCACCACATTTAAGAAATTCAAAAAGATTTGCATCTATGTAACAAGTATGAGGAATTAATTTCATGACTGGCTATATCTTAATATCACCTAGGCAATAAAATATTCCAATGCATATAATTAGCTATGACTATGATTACAAATACTATAAAAAGAACACATGCATGTTTGCATGGGTCATTTTGAAATATGACTAATTTTACACATGGATTAAACAAGAAAAATGCATTTATATAAAGAATTAAATACAGTCTGACCTTTGAATTTTTCCTAGGGGTACACAGTTATGTTATTAAGAAGAATGTACTATTTTAATCTAGTAGCATATGATGGTTACTAAACTTAAATATAATGCAGTTGAAATCTGTAGTCTACACATACTTCATAGCCCAAAGTCAAGTAGTACAAGAATATGTCTTCTTTTTAGTAGATTATGTATACAAAACTGAATAGATAATTATCTTTAATCAACCAAGCTGCTACTTCTTAATAGGATCATCCTTTAAGAGAAGCTGCAGTTCAACAGAAGTGCAAATCAATCCAGGACAAATAGCATACTCTCCTAGAGAGGGAGCCAGCCCCATTGGCACATGTGATAACACTCAGTTATATTTATCTAAAATTGAATTTCAAACAATATTCACATATGACTTTCTCAAATCTGGTTGATCTCAGAGTATCTTACTTATAAAAGGAGTGAATATCAAAAATTATTTAAAATCATATTAATGCAGCATCCCCTACTATGCAGTCTACAACAAAAAGAAAGAAAAATTGAAAAAAGGAATATAACAGTATATTATTGGTATTATGAAAATCAGTACTTTGTAAATGTTTTGAAATAGTGAGCTTGATAAATGGAATAATAAACATGCATTTGGCATAATATATATATTCATTTCAGATCATGCCTTCTAGCCAAGAATTTTATTTTCTCTCCTGTATTTTTGTTTGTCTAAAAGTAGAAATTATATTCATTCAGTTGACAAATATTTAGCGAAAGCCTGTTATCTGCCAGGTACTATTCTAAATTCTGGGATTCAGCTATGAAGAGGCAGGTAAGATTCTATTTACAAAGTAAATTGAAGCAATAGTCATGAATGTGCAAATCATAAACTGGGAGTGTTGAAAACTCTAAGTTAAACTGCCCCACATATAATATGCTATAGGTGCCATCAGAGTGTGATTTGTAAAGAGTACTGTAGCTGTTTATGGAACTGGAGGAAAAAGATGGGCACTTCTATAATATAAATGACAATATTACCATTTCTTCTTTTTTTTATTTTTTTTTATCTTTTTATTAGTTGGAGGCTAATTACTTCACAACATTTCAGTGGGTTTTGTCATACATTGACATGAATCAGCATGGACTCAGTTTACTTTGAAGTTTTGCTCTTCTGTTATCCTTTCACTATGCCTTTCATAATGTTTGATTTCTTCCTTTTTCTATGCAGCACTAGGAACCATTTATCCTTATAAAAATTTAGTTGTAACAATAAATGTTATCTGTTGCTTCTGCTTTAGCTTCTCTTTCTCCTTCTTCTACTTCTTTCCTCCTCCCCTTTCCTCCTTAGGTCCCTTCTGTTCATCCAGCTTCTCTCTCCCTTCTTCCTCAAATACAAAGAGCTGGGTTAACCATAATTCTCATTATGTAATGGACTATTATATGTAGATTTTATTACTTTTCTCCTTTCATATTCCATCCCTACTCTCATTCCCTCCCAACCTGTATGGAAGACTTTAAATATCCTTGATATGTTTCCTTATATTTGCAAGTATCTTTGAAGAATGTAGTTATTTTATACATGAATGTTATCTAGTTTTTTTAAAAAAATATATTTTGTCACAAATTTCATTCAATTTCTTGCCTTTTAATTCTATCATTTTTATCCATATTAACATATGTCTATCAGGTTTGTCAGCTCATCTACTGGCTAGTATTCCAATTTTATTCATTTTATCATTTTGTTTCTTTATTGCACTAGTATAAGGCACCATAGAACCTAATCCCCTGTAAGTCCCTGCTACTTCAATAACCTCAGATATGCAGATGAAACCACCCTTATGGCAGAAAGTGAAGAAGAACTAAAGAGCCTCTTGATGAAAGTGAAAGAGGAGAGGGAAAAAGCTGGCTTAAAACTCAACATTCAGAAAACTAAGATCATGGCATCTGGTCCCATCACTTCATGGCAAGTAGATGGGGAAACAGTGGAAACAGTGGCAGACTTTGTTTTGGGGGGCTCCAAAATCACTGCAGATGGTGACTGCAGCCATGAAATTGACATGCTTGCTCCTTGGAAAAAAAGTTATGACCAACCTAGATAACATACTAAAAAGCAGAGATATTACTATGCCAACAAAGGTCCATCTAGTCAAAGCTATGGTTTTTCCAGTAGTCATGTATAGATGTGAGAGTTGGACCATAAGGAAAGCTGAGCACCTAAGAATTGATACTTTTGAACTGTGGTATGAAGAAGACTTGAGACTCCCTTGGACTGCAAGGAGATCCAACCCGTCCATCCTAAAGGAGATCAGACCTGAATATTCATTGTAAGGACTGATGCTGAAGCTGAAACTCCCAATACTTTGGCCACCTGATGTGAAGAACTGACTCATTTGAAAAGACCCTGATGCTGGGAAAGATAGAAGACAAGAGGAGAAGGGAACGACAGAGGATGAGATGGTTGGATGGCATCACCGACTCAATGGACAGGAGTTTGAAGAAACTCTGGGAATTGGTGATGGACAGGGAGACCTGGTATGCTGCAGTCCATGGGGTCACAAAGAGTCAGACACAACTGAGCAACTAAACTGAACTGAACTGACTTCAAAGTGTGTGTGCTTGTCATGTCTGACTCTCTGTGACCCCATGGACCATAGCCTGCTAGGCTCCTTTGTCCTTGGGATTTTCCTGGCAAGGATACTGGAGGGGGTTGCCATGCCCTCCTCCAGGGGAATCTTGCAAACCCAGGGATTGAAACCTGTGTGTCCTGCATTACAGGTAGATTCTTTACCCCTGAGCCACTGGGGAAGCCCCGAACATCCTCATGTATATCTCTGTAATGAGTGACTGTGAGAGTTTCTCTGTGGTACATACCACCTCATCCTGGAAACGGGAGGACTTGCCATGCCACAGAATGTATATTATTTAATTCAGTTAAGCATTGCCACATGGTCCTTCACAATCACTGTTCTAATTACAACCCTTCAGGAATCTCATTTTCAACATCTGGTAGAGCTGTGGACTAAATTGTATTCCCCTCAATCCATGTGTTGAAACCTTAGCTCCCAGTGTGACTGTATTTGGA
Source organism: Cervus canadensis (assembly GCF_019320065.1). NCBI lineage: Eukaryota > Metazoa > Chordata > Mammalia > Artiodactyla > Cervidae > Cervus > Cervus canadensis. Next base: position 32,376,172 of record NC_057409.1, on the reverse strand, counting down.
GAAAGGCCTTTTAGGAAGTAGTGAAATTTAAATGAGATCATAAGGGTGATGTCCTAATCCAATTGTATTAGGAGTTATTTAAGTAGAGTCACCTGTAAGCATGAGATTATGAGGACTCACACCTGGAAAGCCATAGTCTGCGAGCCAGGAAGAGAGCCTTCACAGAGCTTTACCATGCCAGATCCTGATCTGGGAATTCAAGCCTCCAGAACTGTGAGAAAATGAATTTCTGCTCTTAAAGGCACCCAGTCTATGGTATTTGGTTATGGCAGCCCAAGTAGACTAATACAGGTAGTATTTGACTTTATAATTCTGCCAGTATAGCGGTCACTGCATACATTGCATTTTCCTAATTACTAGTACTGTTGATCATCTTTTCAATCATCAGTCTTTCAGGCTTTCTCATCTGTGAATTAATTGCCTTTGCCAATTTTTTTATTTTGGGTTTCCTTTCTCTTGGGACTTACAGATTTAATTATCTACATGCAGCCAGCCTTGTGGCTTCCCAGGTGTCACAGTGGTAAAGAATTTGCCTTCAGTGCAGAAGATGTGGAAGACAAGGGTTCAATCCCTGGGTTGGGAAGATCCCCTGGAGTAGGAAATGGCAGCCCACTACAGTATTCTTGCCTAGAAATTCCCACAGATGGAGGAGCCTGGCAGACTACAGTCCATAGGGTCGCAAAGACTCAGACACAACTGGGTGAGCACACATGTATATAATTAATCTTGAATGTATATTTATCCCAAAGAGAAACATTTATTGATCTTATCTATGGTGTGCATGCTAAGTCACTTCAGTCGTGTCCAACTCTCTGCAACCCTATGAACTGTAGCCCTCCAGGCTCCTCTGTCCATATAATTCTCCAGGCAATTTCATAGAATAAAAACTATTGTATTTTTATCTTAATATTTGGGGGGGGGGACATTGCTTGAGAATATTGTCCTTATTATTAGATCACAAAATCATTTTTCCAAATCTTCCTTTTTTAGCTTTATTTTGTTTCCTTTTACATTTTAGGACTTTGATTCAAGGTACAAGAGGTTGTTATCAGTATTGTTTCCTCCAATAACTAACCCAGAATCTTCCTGATTTATTGGAGCATTTGTTCCTTGTTCTCTTACGAGAAAGCTGCATGTCTGTTCAGGCTTCTTGCACTTTCATAAGCTCCCGCTGAACTCCATGTGTCTTCTCATTCTGGACCCCAGGGTCTACCTGTGGGACATGTTAGCCTCCTACAGTAAGTATAGCTGGAGGGAAAAGAAGCAGAGAAATCACATTCTTGCCTTCTTTCCAGCGTGACAAGTATTGTCTGCTTGATATCTGTTTGTCCAAAGCATGTTCATAGCAAGTTATAAGCCAAATCCAAAGCCACTTAAATAGAGGTATATACTGTTATTACAGATTACAAGGACATGTCCTGGATTATGCCTAGGGACTTTTAACCTTGTTAAAGAAACACAAAGTTGGGGAAAATAACTCAGTGACTGTAGTGAGAGGTCCAATTTTATTTTCCTACCTATTGAGACTTTTTTCTTGACAATATCAACTATACAATTAAACCTTACCTTACTGATCTGGATGCCACTTCTATCAACCTTCTATCAACAGAGTCTTTTCTGAATTCTTTTTTCTAATCTTTTGGTAACATTTTTTTTTTCCTGAGTTGGCATAGTTCTGTTTGTATTACTGGATGTTCTAGTATTACTTCACATATGAATGTGAAGCCACGCTTTGCTCTTCTTTTCCAAAAGTATCTATTAAGCTTCTTATCTCCTGGAATCTCTACTCTTTTTTAAATTTTAAGTTGTTTTTCATTATGTCAGAGAACATGAACTGCATGAAGTTAGTCTCCTGTGACCTCTAATATAGACAGTTTGTTCAGTGTTTCTTGTGTAGTCAAAAAGAATGCATATGTGTGCACCCCTTATTAGATCAAGCCTTTTTCTAGAATTTACTTTGAGCTTATTTACTAGATATTCACTTCGTTTATAATGTTTATTTTGACTCCTTGAGTTCTCCATTTCTGACTTGGATATAGTAAAAAATCCTTAACCACAAGTGTTAAGTTAGTTTCATAATTTTATCAGTTTTGCTGCATATAGCTTGAGGCTATGCTTTTAGATATGTATAGTCATAATCATTATATATTCTTCAACTTTTCTCCCTTTTATCAACCTGTAACATCACCTTCATTTTGCCTTAAGTTTTATTTGGTCTTATATTATGAATTGGTACCCTGTTTTCTTTGAAGTCATATTTTCCTGGTAATCTTTCTTTCCCTACTTTTACTTTCACATCTGTTTTGTGGGAATTTTTATTTTTATGTTCTTAATTTTGCTTCTTTTTTCTTCAATCTAATATTCATAGCTTTTGAAAGATGAAATTTTTCTACATTAATATGCTTGTATAAAAATTGTTTGTACTAGTTAGGATACTCCAGAAAGACAAGACCAATAGTATGTGTTTGTGTGTGAGTGTGTGTGTGGATAGCTTGAGTCCAAAGGCGATATGAAGGCAGAACAGCCTTATTCTCAGAGACTTCAGTCTATAATTTTTAGGACCTTCATCTGATTGGATGAGGCATGCTCACCTTATAGAGGGTAATCTGCTTTACTCAAAGACTTTTGACTTAAAACCTAGTCATAGAAAAATACCTTCAATTCAACATTTATACTGGTGTTTGTTCAAAGCAGGGTACCTTGGGTACCATGGCCTAGACAAGCTGACATAAAAAATCAACTGCAACAATACCTTCCTGATGCCTTCCTGGCTCTTGTCTTTCTTTGATGATTTTAATTCTTTCAGGAAATATTTATTTTTTTCCTATTCTAGATGCTAATGATAGAGCAGTATATACATAGTATATACTTTTATTCTCATGGAACCTACATTTTACTTAAGGGAGAAGGATCAGAGGAAGGTAGGTGATAGATAATTAATGGAATCAATACTAATAATTGAAGATAAGTGCTATAAAAAATAAACCAAGAGAATGAAATGTAGTGAGATTGAATATTACTTTATTGAGGATGTTCAGAGATAATGTCTCAATAAAGTGATATATGTGACAGAGACTTGAAGGAAGTGAGGGAATAGATCGAGTGATTATCAGAGGAGAGAGTATTCTAGGCAGCAAAAATAGCAGTACAAAGTCTCTAAGATGAAACTGTATTTTTTGTGTGTGTTTAAAGTTAGATGAGGAGAATTATGAGGATTAAGTCAAAATGTTATCAAAGGGCCAGATCAGAGATGGTCTTGTTGGCTGTGGTACCAACTCTGGTCTTTATTTTTAAGAGGATTGTTATAACAAATTAGCTTACTTTTTAAAATGCATGCACATTCATTAGGGTATAGGTAGATTAGTCTTGCCAAAAGGGAATAACACATGAAACTTCAAAGAGAGCCAATATATTTGATCAAGTCAAAGAAGAGTCAGTAAACTGGTTTGCTATTAATTGTGGGTGATCAAATCACAGCAAACATTGTTATTCTCATTTACATTTAAAGACATGGTAGGACTTAAGTTACAGTCTCAACTACATGAAATACAGAAATGTAAACACATCAGCCATGAAATTAAAAGATGCTTACTCCTTAGAAGGAAAGTTATAACCAACCTAGACAGCATATTAAAAAGCAGAGACAAAAAAAAAAAAAAAAAAGCAGAGACATTACTTTGTCAACAAAGGTCCATCTAGTCAAAGCTATGGTTTTTCCAATGGTCATGTATGGATGTGAGAGTTGGACTGTGAAGAAAGCTGAGCACCGAAAAATTGATGCTTTTGAACTGTGGTGTTGGAGAAGACTCTTGAGAGTCCCTTGGACTGCAAGGAGATCCAACCAGTCCATCCTAAAGGAGATCAATTGGAAGGACTGATGTTGAAGCTGAAACTCCAATACTTTGGCCACCTGATGCAAAGAGCTGACTCATTTGAAAAGAACCTGATGCTGTGAACGATTGAGGTCAGGAGGAGAAGGGGACGACAGAGGATGAGATGGTTGGATGACATCACCGACTCAGTGGACATGGGTTTGGGTAGATTCTGGGAGTTGGTTATGGACAGGGATACCTGGCGTACTGTGGTTCATGGGGTTACAAAGAGTCAGACTTGACTGAGTGACTGAACTGAACTGAACTGAAACACATCAGACACAAATAGACAGCAACTGATACCATAATAATGAGCAATTTCAGGAACTGTAGCTACCTTTGAAGCACTTTCTTCTTTAATAAGCTGACAAGATATTTATGTATATGAATATTGCTGCATGCTCTGTTGAGGAGGAGATAGTTCATGGATTTGCTACTCTCCTTTTTCACATCAATAGATAATTTACTGCTCACTACCACTATGGCTCAGAGGATAAAGCGTCTGCCTGCAATGCGGGAGACCTGGGTTCGATCCCTGGGTTGGGAAGATCCCCTGGAGAAGGAAATGGCAACACACTCCAGTACTCTTGCCTGGAGAATCCCATGGACAGAAGAGCCTGGTGAGCTACAGTCCGCAGGGTCTCAAAGAGTTGGACACGACTGAGCAACTTCACTGCACTGCACTGTACCACTATGGAAACTTATGCAGAGAAAGGTTGATATTGGTAACATTTAGAAGTACCTAAACTTTACTGTAAACCTGACAGCCATGTTTCAAAACCAAATTAGTTTGATTTGTTTTTAAGAATCTTCTTCAAGTTATTTGCCTATGTATAAGTTTACATGAGGAAAGTGTTTCCTTTTAAAGAGAAAATTGTATCACTGAGAATTTGGGAATATTTTGCTATACATTCTATAATGGTAGGGCAATAGAAAAAGAGTGCTTAGAGACCTTGTCTCCACATGGGAGGCCTGCAGTAATAATATCCTGTATCTGTATAAAGCTTTATCAATTTTAAAACCATTCTTTTCAACAGTGTATTTCTACCACTTAGTCCTGTGAGGTTTTCCTTATCAAAATTAACTTCTCTTTTAACCTGTTTTGTACTTTTTTTTTTTTTTAATACTGTTCATGGGGTTCTCAAGGCAAGAATACTGAAGTGGTTTGCTGTTCCCTTCTCCGTTGGACCACATTCTGTCAGACCTGTCTACCATCTTGGGTGGCCCTACATGGCATGGCTCATAGTTTCATTGAGTTAGACAAGGCTATGATCCTTGTGATCAGTTTGGTTAGTTTTCTGTGACTGTGGTTTTCATTCTGTCTGCCCTGTGATGGATAAGGATAAGAGGCTTATGAAAGCTTTCTGATGGGAGAGGCTGACTGTGGGGGAAACGGTCTTTTTCCTGTGAGCGGGGCCATGCTTAGTAAATATTTAATCCAATTTTCTATTGATGAGTGGGGCTGTGTTCCCTCAGTGTTGTTTGACCTGACACCAAACTATGGTAGGAATAATGAAGATAATGGCGACCTCTTTCAAAATGACACGTGCACGCACTGAGTTCAGCGCCCCTGACCCTGCAACAGGCCACTGCCTGTTAAACCCATGCCTTCACCAGAGACTCCGGGACACTCACAGGCAGGTCTGGCTCAGCCTCCTGTGGGGATGCTGCTGCTTTTTCCTGGCTCCTGGCACACACAAGGTTTTATTTGTGCCCTCCAAGAGTCTGTTTTCTCAGTCCTTGGAAGTTCTGTAATCAAATCACACTGGTCTCCAAAGTCAAATTCCCTGGGGGCTCTCAGGCCCTTTGCTGGATCCCATTGGGAAATCCGTTGTGGGTCCTAGAACTTTCCTAACAGTGTGAGAATTTCTTTGGTATAATTGTTCTGCAGTTTGTGGGATGTCTGCTCGGCAGCTCTAAGGTGGAGCTAATGGCGACCTCCTCCAGGAGGGCTTGTGCCACAGCCTGTGTGACCCAGGTCTGCTGCAGTCAGAGCCCCTGTCCCCATGGCAGGCCACTGCTGGCTGATGCCTCCACAGGAGACACTCAGACAACTCAGAGGCAGCTCTGGCCCAGTCTCTGTGGGGTCTCTGGTCCTGGTGTGCACAAGGTTTTGTTTGAGCCTTTCAAGCTCTCTGGCAGGTATGGGGTTTAAATCCAAATGCTATTTTACCCCCCTACCATCTTGCTGGGGCTTCTCTCCTTTGCCCTTGGACATGGGGTGTCTCTTTTTTGTTGGAATCCAACATTCTCATTTCAGTGGTTGTTCAGCAGCGAGTTGCAATTTTGGAGTTCTCCCAGGAGAAGATGAGTGCCTTCTACTCCTCCATCTCTTCCTCTATTCCAGTACTTTTGCCACCTGATATGAAGAGCTGACTCATTGGAAAAGACCCTGATGCAGGGAAAGATTGAAGGCAGAAGGAGAAGGGGACAACAGAGGGTGAGATGGTTGGATGGCATCAACAACTCAATGGACATGAGTTTGAGCAAGCTCTGGGAGTTGGTGATGGACAGGAAAGCTTGGCATGCTGCAGTCCGTGGGGTCACAAAGAGTCGGACACGACTGAGCGACTGAACTTATCTGTACTGGTTTTTATTGTGTGTGTATTTGCCATAGTTGACATTCAGTTTGTTTTGAGACAGTTGAACTAGGTTATATTTCTGGATTTGCTACAGCCATTATTCTGCCTAGATTCGAAGTATCCTGTAACTTTTTTCTGTTTTCTTTTCCTCCCGAAGTTGTACTTCCAATTAAACATAGCTACTTGTAAGAAAGCCTTGACCCAATTTTGGAGTTTGAAACAGTCAATTGATTATAATCAGTGGTGAATATTGTGTGGACAGTAGTACAATCAATCAGATTAAAATACTGCCCTCCTGTTTTCAGTAATGAAGGTACAATTAGTGTTAACAAAGCTTTATTTGCTATAATTCAAAGTCAATTAGTGTTCTCATGTGATGAAATTATTATAGATTCTCATTCCAAGTGTTGAATTATTCTAATTATAAATAATCCTCAAAAACAATTCAAAAGGGTATCTGTGAGCACCAGTCATGAAGGATGATGTGTGTGTGTTAGTCACATCTGACTCTTTGAGACCCTGTGGACTACAGCTCACCAGGCTCCTCCATTCATGGAATTTTCCAGGTAAGAACACTGCAGTGGGTTGCCATAAGGATAATAACTGAAGATAATTTGAAAATAAGTTAAATATATAAGCATAAGACTTGTTAAAAAATCTCATGCAGTGAAATACTATGTAACCATTAAAATATCATGTGTGGATATAATGAAGTACAAAGATAGTTTTTCATAATGCATAGTGAAGATAAAGGTAGTGACAAGATAGAATATAGGACATAATTTCACAATGAGTGTCTAGACAGACAGACGGGTAGGCAGGCAAACAGAGAGATGGATGTTTTACTGCTCATTGTTCACTGGCTCTGTCCCTCCACTTGCTCCTCCACCGCATCCCTCCTCCATTCCCTGGGAAGATATTTGCCCATTGATTTCAGTTTGGGATTGACACATGAGAAGCACGGGAATCTGAACCTCGCAAATATCTCTGTAGCTCAGTTGGTAAAGAATCTGCCTGCAATGCAGGAGACCTGGGTTCAATCCCTAGGTCAGGAAGATACCCTGGAGTAGAAAATGGCAATCCACACCAGCATTCTTGCCTGGGAAATCCTGTAGCCTAGTGGGCTATAGTCCATGGAGTCATAGGAGTCGGTCACGACTTAGCGACTAAATCATGAGAGGCATGGAGAGGAGAAGACAGAGCAGGAGGAGAATTTGGAGCATTTATTCCTTTTGATCCCACCTTGGATGCGTTTGTAAGGAAGGCTGCATTGCTAGACAGCTATAGCTCCTGTCAAGTAGCCTCACTTCTAAGGCTCCAGTTTTCAACCAGGTTCCATGTAGGTCATTTCCACTTTTTGCCCCTCCAGGCCTAGGTAACAACTTTCCATTGCTCCTAGTTTATGTGTATATTTTCTTAAATTTTCCTCTGTTTACTCCCCTCTGTAAACGGCCCATTCATTAATAAGCCTTTTTAAAATTTCTATCTGAGCTTGTGTTCTTTGTTTCCTTCCAAGACATGAACTGATGCAGAAGCTTATAAAGAGCCTGACAATAGAGCTGCCAAAATGTTTGCAGGAATTCTGTGTGGCGGGGAGGATGGGGTGGGGAGGGGTGTAGAGGAGTGGGGGGGAGGTAGGGAGGTGTTCACTCTGTTCTATCTAAATTTCTTAAACTAACTATGTTATAATGTTTAATACAAAAAAGGAAAAAAAATTCTTACATGTACATGAAAGAAATAAAAACTAATATGCAAATAAATAATGCTGGTATGAAACCGTGAACAGCTGATATCTTTTTAACTTCTTACTGTGGTTGGACAGGTTAATCCTAATGATCTTCTAAGTGCTCCCCTTCTCCTATCCTGAACCAGAAATAATTGAGCATAAGAGAAGATAAATGGGATTCATCTGAAACAGGTGACTCTCACATCTATGAGAGGTTAACACTTAAACCCTCTAGTCTTCACTTTTTCCTGGAGGACAGAGTCCTAGAATATTCCTAGTCCCCCTGTACTCCATCTCTGCCCTTCCCTCTCCTATCCTCCTATGCAAGGGCTGTGTTGCTTAACTGAAATGCTTAGAAGGAACTGACCTAGTCTCTGGTTACACAGGTTCTTTCATCCATTGCTTCTCCAGGAACAGAAGCCAGAGTTTTTGCAACTCTCAATAATTGGCTGGACAGAGTTAGTTGTAGAAACTGTTAGGATACTTTGAGGCTACATATCACGTTAAAGGTACTATTTTGATCTCTATCTCTCTAATTCCTGTGACTGTTCCTCAGCTGGTTCCGGACTGGAATAGAAAGAAAAGGGTATTTTACTGATGCTCCTAGATCACAATAACATTCAGAGTCCTTCTATATGACCAGAGGTAGCATTATTCTTTAAGATGTGTATTTTTTGTTATTTTAAACGTTTTTTTCATAATTATTACTGTCATTTTCAAAAGAGCAACATGAAAGATATGTAAAAGAAAAGTAAATTATATGAAATCACAAATCAGAGTTTAAAAATTTTCTATTTCTCATGAAATTTCCTGTAAAATTACTGTATATAATTATATGTATAAAAGTGAAAGTGTTAGTCACTCCCCATGTCCAACTCTTTGCGACCCCATGGACTGTAGCCCACCAGACTCTTCTGTCTGTGGGATTTCCCAGGCAAGAATACTGGAGTGGGCTGCCACTTCTTTCTCCAGGGGATCTTCCAGACCCAGGGACTGAACCTGGGTCTCTCACATTGCAGGCAGATTCTTTACCATCTGAGCAACCAGGGAAGCCCTAATTACGTAGGATTGCTTTTTACTAAACATAGTAAAAATACTCTATATGTGTGCATATATATATATAGGGTTTTGCATTATATTTCTATCTTATTGATCACCACATTCAACTATATGTCCTACAGTATTCTAATGATACAGTTATTTTACACTTTATATTGGGCCTCTTTTCATTCTAATTGCATGCATAAGCAGTAGAGCAGTTAAGAACAACAGCCTCCAGAGTTACAGTGATTGGCTGATTGGTTTTAAGTCCAGATTCTGACACTTATTAGTTCTCTAACCTTGAGCATGTTCCTTAATCTTCCTATGCCTAAACTCCCTCCTCTGTAAAATGAGGATAACAAAACACAGTACCTATTATTTTTTGTGAGCATTAATGAGATAATTCATATAAACATGGTAAAAAAAAAGGCTTAAGTCTCTGTCCTCCAACATTTACATTCCAGTGGGAGAAACAAAATTAATTATTTGTCTCTCTATCTCTGTATGTATCTTTATTTCCTTCTCTTTCTCTCCCTCACCCCCCCCTCTCTCTCACATACACACACACACACACGCACAGGCATGTGTAAATCGTATAAGAAAAATAAAGCTGTGGTTAAGTGTATAGAGTTGAAAGGGTAAAGACTTAATATTTCAGATAAGATTTTCTGGGATGATCTCTGAGAAAAGGTAGCAGGCATGAAGTGAGGATGTAAGTCATACACAGGTCTTAGGAAAGATCATTCTAGGAAGAGGATTCCAACTAGACAGACCTTGAGGTAGAATAAAGTTGAGAAGATCCACATTAACTGGAGCAAAATGAATAAGACAGAGATTGGCATGAGATGACTTTGGAGAGACAGACAAGAGTTAGACCGCAAAGGGTCTCATAGGTCATACTTTGAATAGGAAGGAGAAAGCCAAAGCATTGGAGAGTTTTAGTAAAGCAGTGACTTCTTGAGAACTTTGTTACAAGGACAGCCCACAGCAGGAAATTTATTTTGCATCATAACTTTAAAACATGATCTTAAGCATACAGATATATAATATATATTTATATTTATATAAATATGTATAAACATATAAATAGATAATTTCTGGGTTATATCATTTTTAATGCTGCACTGCATTTCTTTCATGACCCACTTATTGATTTCAAGCTGCAATTTGGAAAATCCTGGTCTCGTCAGTCTCTCAAGCCAGCATCTAAAGCACTTCAAGATGCATAATTATCTTCCTCGTGGTCATAATTCTTTGTATCAAGTTTATATCATGAGTGGTAGCTTGATTCACCTCTTTTTTATTTACTCTGTGTGGCCTGTGCAGGGGTCTGTCTGAGGAAGGATATGCTGGGTGAAATTATCTGCGAGCAAATGGAAACAAACACCCACCTCCCTTCATCCACCCCTCTAACTTATCCCTAAAGGATCTGTTGTTATTGGTGGGAAAGCTTAGCAGTGGGAAACTTGACAAGGCAGCCTGAGCAAGTGTATTACCCAAATTGCAGCTACTTTATTAGAGCCGTTTTGCCTTTGAGATACAGAAATTAAACCTTTCATGTCATTTAAAAAACTAAATAATCATGGTTTAGTAAGATGTGTTCGAATTTCTCCTATTGATGGTTTCTAGAGACACCTATCTTTTGTAGATTAGAATGCTGAGAAAATTCTCACGTGAAATAAGATGCTTAGGAAAGAGCTTACTCTATCATGTAACTCATAATTTGGTAATTCTTAGGCATTTTTTAGTATATTTTGAAAGTTATTATTTCCTGGACTATAATATTATCTGAGACATAAATAAATAGATTATTTATTTGATACTGACCAATATAGTTCAACTGTGTACCTCTTTTACTCCTCGTTTTGTGTTAAGAAAGATTCAGGTTCATAATTTGACTCTTTTTTTCTAGGGAAGTAAATTAGGTTTCACAACGTTGAGCTTAGAAGTGAGTTGGTGAATGTTTATTGTAACTTTTTTTTGAGCATTTCTGTTCCAGCAGCCAGGCAGTATTTTGCATTTTGGTCAATTTTCCTTTGCTAAGATAATGAGTGTGGGACTCTTTAGAACTCCAGGCAATTGCTTTGAGTTCCAAGTGCTTTAAAGAGATTAGCTCCATTGATATTCTCTGCATTTTTCAGAGAGAAATGCTGCTTTCCCCTGTGTATAGAAAGATGGACAGCTATTGAATAGAAACTACTTTTGTCTAGCAGATAGTATGATATTAAATATTCTCTTCTCAAAGACATATATGCAGTGTTAGAAGGTTCTCTCAGATGATTGGGACCCTCATTACACTGACTTGCTAATTTTGTCTGAATCTGCAAATTTAAATTTGGTTGTGATTTGCCTCGAAAATATCCTTAAAGGGGTTAGAGCCTAGACAGTATTAAGTCAGTCAACTTGGTAATGAACAAGTTCATTTCTCTGGGGCTAAAAGAGGGGAAATGCCATGATTTCTGCCAGCAATACAATGAAAAAGATAGAATTGAACTATTTTGAGATCTACCCACATAGTAGGACAGTGACTTCTCTCTCCTGTGGGAGTTCAATCAAAGATATCTCCCTTTGATTTAAAAATGTTACACTTTGCTAGAATTCAGAATAAGGCATATAAATAATGGAAGTTTTATGCCAGATGATTCTACATGCATTATGTTATTGTTGTTTCAGAGAGGTTCACTTAGCAAAAATCTCAATTTGAATGGCTTTTCTTCCATTAAAAAATGTCTCCTGTGGGAGAGGGATATATATGTGTGCGTGTGTGTGTATTATTTGTATGTATTTGCTTCCCTGGTGGCTCAGAGGTAAAGAATCCACCTGCAATATGGGAGATATAGGAGATGTGGATTCGATCCTTGGATCAGGTAGATCCACTGGAGAAGGGCATGGCAACCCATTCCAGTATTCTTGCCAGGAAAATCCCATGGACAGAGAAGCCTAGTAGGCCACGGTCCATGGAGTTGCAAAGAGACATAACTGAAGCAACTGAGCATAAATACATATATATGTGTGTGTGTGTGTGTTTAACTCTAGTGCTGCAGTTCTATCCATTCTGGCTTAAATACAAGAGCTTCCTCTACTGATTAATTTGTTCCTACAGACAATCTGAAACCTTTTGAAAGTCGTCATATCCTACTCTTTCTGAAAGCATCCTTGAAGTTCAGCAGTTTAGCAAGTTTCTTTTGCCTCTGTGCACCAAGCAGTGTTTAGATACATAAAAAGGAATATTACTTTCATTTGGAGAAGATAATAAAAACCTGTGATTTAAGGAACAAGGTTGTCATCAAATAAGCCTTCTATTTGTGCTATTCAGACCACTTATCTTCAGGATATCACAAGTATTGATCAATTTCAGGTCAATTGGGATGTGTGAAATAGAAGTGGCATGGTATTAGCTCATGATTATATCCTGTGGTTTGTAAGAGTAAATGTGATTACATGGCATGTTGCTGTACCTGCTTTGGTCTTATTGCCTGTGCACTTGAGATAATCTACCTGTGCAAACTCTAGGAGCTAGTTTACTAGAAAAGGGCCTGTGATTAGTCCTATCCCTGTCTTCAGAGTTTTAGGAATTAAAAACTCCTACCACCTCTATCCCTATAACTTCTTAATTACAATTCCAATATCATCATCAGAGATCCCAGACAGGCTCCCACATGGCACTGGGATGGAGAAATGGGGATGGATATGGGATTTGCTGGAAGAAGTCTAGCATCAGAAAATTACTATTCCACCTATATCTCTAGGAGAACTTCACAGGATCCCAGTATTTTGTGACTCCTTAGCCCTTGACACTAGAGTAATGAGATTTTTCCAGAGTAATGATACAGCTTTCAAGGTAATGAGATAAGGTAAAAACATTTGTAATTTTCAAGTCTGGTCAGTTTTCAGTAAAGACTCTGCCTGCAATGCAGGGGACCTGGGTTTAATCCCTGGGTCAAGAAGACCCCCTGGAGTAGGAAATGGTGACCCACTCCAGTATTCTTGCCTGGGAAATCCCATGGACAGAGGAACCTGGATGGCTACAATCCAAGGGGTCACAAAGAGTCAGACATGATTGAGTGACTAACACATACCATGTTAGTTATGTTAGACCTTAATTATGACAGTAAAAATTTGAAAGAACAATGTTTGGTTCCTTTACATTGAGATAGATTGTTTAGAATGCTTAGAATGTCAAAGTGCTGCTTTTTCAGTATACTTTTCTCTAATTTACAAAATATATTTTGTTCTTTTGTTGCACTTCACTGGTTTATTTATATTCCCCTTGTACAAATACCAGCATTTCAGTAAATATTTGTTGATCGATAATGTAATATGAAAACATCCCTGGCCATATTAATAAACAGGAAATGTCACAGCCATCAGTGATTTCTGATGTGAATTTCAAATATGAATGAGGGCTCCCAAAACTGGGATCCTGTGGATGCTGCCACTGCCCAGGGTGATTGCTGAGGAGCTGGGAGAATGCAAGAAGCAAGGTGAACAAGGAAACAGGATTGACCCCAGATAGCTGATGTGCATATGAAAGGAATGAATTCTGTGAGCCCAGTGGCTTGCATCTGCCCATACATAGAATGCTAAATTCCTTAACTTGGTCCCTGATCTTCCTTGTTCAGACTGCCTGCTCCCTTTGTTGCAAACTTGTATATAGCATGACTTCTCCTCCTGCCTCCTTGGAACGCTTTTCTCAGAACTACTGAGATGCTGTCTCCTGGGCTCAGAGTCCTAAACATTCTCACCAAATAAAATAACTCTCTACTTTCAGGTTGTGACTATATTTTTTAGTTGACAGTAATTACACAGAAAACATTTATTGATGGCCTTTGACACTAGTCATTATCAGTACTTTTTTCATGAACTTTTCATATGATTTCTGAAAAGTGCCCATTAGCTCTTCTAAAGTTTAAATTTGAACATAGTTTTTCAGCAAATTTACATTGCTTTTAAAGGAAAACTTTTGTTCCTTGCACTAACAAAGTGTACTGGCAAATTAGCTCTACTCCTGTGCTGTAAAGATTTTATCACATTCCATAGATTCAGTTGGACAGCATGGAGATCAAACCAGCCAATCCCAAAGGAAATCAACCCTGACTATTCATTGGAAGGACTGATGTTGAAGCTGAAGCTCTAATACTTTGGCCACCTGATGTGTAGGTTCAACTCACTGTAAAAGACTTTGATTCTGGGAAAGACTGAGGGCAGGAAGAGAAGGGGGTGACAGAGGATGAGGTGGTTGGATGGCATCACTGACTCAATAGACATGAGTTTGAGCAAACTCCAGAGATGGTGAAGGACAGGGAAGCCTGGCATGCTGCAGTCCGTGAGTTTTCAGAGAGTCAGACATGAGTTGGTGACTGAACAACAACAATAGATTCAGTGGTTCCATAAATTGCTAGTCGAAGAACCAAGTTTAAAGATACTGATTTATGACTGATACCACTATATAAAGTGGTACTAAAATTCTTTAAGAATACTAAATAAATGTAATATATTTAAGTGAAAAGTTATTAATGTTAGAAAAGTTTAGTTAACGTTACCTGCAGGTATTAGTTATCATAATGATAGGTGATGAAAAACATAAATCCGAAAATCAATGGCTTAACCCCAAAATGTTGGCTTCTCATTCACATCAATCCAGTGTGAGGAGGGCTCTGCTCTGTGCAATCAGGGTCCAAGCTGACAAAGCCTTTTCCATTTTTACCATACAGTTTCAAAGGTCACATCTAGTGAGTGCATAAGAGAAAGGAGGGAAGAAATGGAAACCTGCTCCTTAATTATATGACTGCCCTGATAGCTCAGTGGTAAAGAAACCATGTGCAATGCAAGAGCCACAGGAGACTCAGGTTCAATCCCTGAGTCAGAAAAATCCCCTGGAGGAGGGCATGGCAACCCATTCCAGTATTTTTGCCTGGAGAATCCCATGGACAGAGGAGCCTGGCAGGCTAGGCTCCATGGGGTTGCAAAGAGTCAGACACGACTGAAGCAACTTAGCAGCCATGCGTGCTCCTTAATTACCTTTCATTACTGCAAAAGAAATCTTTTCTCAGGACATTCCTGAGGATCCAGTGGTTAAGATTCATGCTTCCAAGGCAGGGAGTGCTGGTTTGATCTCTGGCAAGGGAACTAAGATCCCACATGCTGCACAGCCTTACCAAAAAAAGAAACAAAAAGAAATATTTTCTACTACCAAGGACAAAGGCCCTCAGTCAACATTGATACTTCACTCAGTTGGCAAGAACTAGTCTCATGTTCCTTCTTAGATACTGGGGAAACTGAGAACTGTGTTCCCTGACATAGTACCCATTGTCTAGCAGCAGCTCTACTCTGCGGAAGGAAGGCTGAATCTTTGGTAGAGAACCAGGACCACCTACCACACTGTGCTGTGCTGTCTCTTCAGTTACGTCTGACTCTCTGTGACCCCATGGACTGTAGCCCACCAGGCTCCTCGGTCCATGGGATTCTCCAGGCAAGAATACTGGAGTGGGTTGCCATGCCCTCCTCCAGCGGATCTTCTAGACCCAGTGAGCAGCCCATGACTCTTATGTCTCCTGCATTGGTAGGCAGCTTCTTTAGCACTAGCATCACCTGGAAAGTCCCTACCACACTGTATGAGTTCCTTTTCATGGGTTGCAATTAACAAAAGCCAATTCTGCTCATTCATCTAAGAAAGGAGTAGATTAGAAGAACATGATACAATGTGCAGACTCCAAAAGAAATACATTAAACCTAATAGCCAGGCCTCAGAAAATTCTGGCATCAGAGAAGCTGTAAGGGTAAAAGAAATGGAATTAATGAACGTGGTCTTCAGAGTACTGTCAGTGAGATAAGATGGTTCCAGGCACTTTTAGCCCAAGTGTTAATTCAGTCAAGACTCAGGAAGAATCTTTGAGGGAAAGATTTGACTAGCCTGGTCACTTTCTGTCCTACTGGCTAGTAGAGAGTAAGGTATCTGGATTAACAGTCCTCCAAGATTGTATCCAATGGGGAACAGGAAGATCCCATGAGCCAAGACAACATACAGGCACTGTCAAAGGAAGGGGTGATAGAGGACAGGCAGATCAGAAAATATGTGTGCTCTTTAAAACTCAGAAATTCCAGACTAAGTTATGTTTAATAAATTCAAAAGGAAAAAACAGTTTCTGATCCAAGTAACTAAGAGAAATTAATCATCAATATCCAAAGTCTAATAAAGGATAGCATTATGTATTAGTTGCAAAATCCTTTTCCCTTTTTGTTGTAATTTGATGATCTTAGATAAATTTGTGGATCTCTCCAAAACTAATTTGCTTTCTCTGTAAAAGTGCAGATGAGGACGTTTTCTGTCATGTGAAGCAGTGGTATTTGAGTTTGGGGTTTCTTGAGTTACAATCAAAGGAAATTGGGGAGTGGTGAGGAAACAACAATGAGAATTGATGTATTTGTTATTTTATATGTTATGATTCCTTGGATTTGTTGTTGTTCAGTTGGTAAGTCATGTCCGACTCTTTGTGACCCCATGAACTGCAGCATGCCAGGTTTCCCTGTTCTTCACTATTTCCCTGAGTTTGCTCAAACTCATGTCCACTGAGTCAGTGATGCTATCCAACATCAGGTGGCCAAAGTGTTGGACCTTCAGCTTTATCATTAGACCTTCCATTGAATATTCAGGTTGATGTCCTTTAGAGGTTCCCAGGTGGCACTAGTGGTAAAGAATCTGCCTGCTCATGCAAGAGACACAGATTTGATTCCTGGGTCTGGAAGATTGCCTTGAGAAGGGAATGGTAACCCACTCCAGCATTCTTGCCTGGAAAAATTTCATGGACTGATGATCCTGGCAGGCTACAGTCCTTGGGGCAGCAAAGAGTCAGACATGACTGAATGACTGAACACAACTAGTTTTTCCTTTAGGACTGATTTGATTTGGTCTCCTTGATGCCCAAGGGACTATCAAGAATCTTCTCTAGTACCACAATTCAAAGGCATCAATTCTTCCATGATTCTGTAATGAAGAAGATGACTACTGTTTACAAATAAATTTATATTTTGCCAAGGAGCTATTAGAATGTTCATTTATATTTAACCAAGAAATACAATTTTTAACCTGTGTTTCTAGCATGGCTCTAGATTATAGATAAATTTATTAAAGACTTCTTTGGATGATAGTGTACAAAGATACCCCACTAAGGATCTGTGGGGTAAAATATTATCAAAATAAACACTATCTGAGTGAATAAATTTTAAAATATTCTGAAGGATTGCTAGTGCTACGTGCTAAGTCACTTCAGTCATGCCTGACCCTTTGCAACCCTGTGGACAGCAGTCCGCCAGGCTGGTCTGTCCATGGGATTGTCAGGCAAGAATACTAGAGTAGGTTTCCATTTCCTACTCCAGGGGATCTACCCAACCCATGGATTGAACCCGCATCACTTTCCTCTTCTGCACTGTCAGGCATGTTCTTTACCCCTAGCACCACCTAGGAAGTCCATTCTGAAGGATTCAGTTCAGTGGCTCAGTCATGTCCGACTCTTTGTGATCCCATGGACTGCACCACGCCAGGCTTCCCTGTCCACTGCCAACTCTCAGAGCTTGTTCAAACTCGTCCATCGCATCAGTGATGCCATCCAACCATCTCATCCTCTGTCATCCTCTTCTCCTCCTGCCTTCAATCTATCCCAGCATCAGGGTCTTTTCCAGTGAGTCAGTTTTTCGCATCAGGTGGCCGAAGTATTGGAGTTTCAGCTTCAGCATCAGTCCTTTCAACAAATATTCAGGACTGATTTCCTTTAGGATGGACTGGTTGGATCTCCTTGCAGTCCAAGGGATTCTCAAGAGTCTTCTCCAACACTACAGTTCAAAAGCATCAGTTCTTTGGCACTCAGCTTTCTTTATAGTCCAACTCACATCCATGCATGAAACTGGAAAAACCATAGCTTTGGCTAGAGGGACATTTGTTGACAAAGTAATGTCTCTGCTTTTTACTATGCTGTCTAGGTTGGTCATAGCTTTTCTTCCAAGGAGCAAGGGTCTTTTAATTTCATGGCTGCAGTCACCATCTGCAGTGATTTTGGAACCCAAAAACAATAAAGTTTGTCACTGTTTCCATTGTTTCCCCATCTATTTGCCATGAAGTGATGCAACCAGATGCCATCATCTTCATTTTTGAATATTGAATTTTAAGCCAGCTTTTTCACTCTCCTCTTTCAGTTTCATCAGGAGGCTCTTTAGTTCTTCTTCACTTTCTGCCATAAGGGTGGTGTCATCTGCATATCTGAGGTTATTGATATTTCTCCCGGCAATCTTGATTCCAACTTGTGCTTCATCCAGCCCAGCATTTCGCATGACATAGTATCCATAAGAGTTAAATAAGCAAGGTGAAAATATACAGCCTTGATATATTCCATTCCCACTTTGCAACCAGTCCAATGTTCCATGTCCAGTTCTAATTGTTGTTTCTTGACCTGCATACAGATTTCTCAAGAGGCAGGTCAGGTGGTCTGATATTCCCCTCTCTTTAAGAATTTTCCAATTTGTTGTGATACACAGAGTCAAAGGCTTTGGCATAGTCAATAAAGCAGAAGATGTTTTTCTGGAACTCTCTTGCTTTTTCTATGATCCAACGGATGTTGGCAATTTGATCTCTGGTTCCTCTGCCTTTTCTAAACCCAGTTTGAACATCTGGAAGTTCATGGTTCACGTACTGTTGAAGCATGGCTTGGAAAATTTTGAGCATTAGTTTGCTAGCATATGAGATGATTGCAATTATGCGGTAGTTTGAACATTCTTTAGCATTGCCTTTCTCTGGAATTGGAATGAACACTGATCTTTTCCATTCCTGTGGCCACTGCTGAGTTTCCTAAATTTGCTGGCATGTTGAGTGCAGCACTTTCACAGTATCATCTTTTAAGATTTGTAATAGTTCCACTGGAATTCCATTACCTCCACTAGCTTTGTTCGTAGTGATGCTTCCTAAGACCCACTTGACTTCGTATTCCAGGATGTCTGGCTCTAGGTGAGTGATCACACCATCATGGTTATCTGGGTCATGAAGGATCTTTTTTGTATAGTTCTGTGTATTCTTGCCACCTCTCCTTAATATCTTCTGCTTCTGTTAAGTCCATACCATTTCTGTCCTATATTGTGCCCATCTTTGCATGAAATGTTCCCTTGGTATCTCTGATTTTCTTGAAGACATCTCTAGTCTTTCCCATTCTATTGTTTTCCTCTATTTCTTTGCATTGATCACTGAGGAAGGCCTTCTTATCTCTCCTTGCTGTTCTGTGGAACTCTGCATTCAGATGGGTATATCTTTGCTTTTCTCCTTTGCCTTTTGCTTCTGAAGGATTAGGAAGTTGTAAAAAAGAAATAGTATTACTAGAGTTAGAATTGCTATAAATAGTTATCCCTAAAAATGAATGCAAGGTTTGAAAATTACAGGATAGATGTATGGAAAATTGTAAAAATTACAATGAAAAAAAATCCTCCAAATAGAGCTTAGTTATGCCCTCTTCTCATTTCACTCTACCCTGTAGTTGTATTTTCAGAAGTAATCTACTAACTTGTCTTTCAAAGATTTATTTTAGCAAATGGCTATTCCATCTATGCACAAAGAAAGTGAAATAACCCTATAATCTTGTGGATTTTCAAAAGGTAAGCTAACAAAAAGATTCTTCTCCTTTTCCTTTGATTGCAAGAATGTACAGTTGTATATTCTGTTCCTTTGGGAGCTCAATAAGACAATCTTTCCCTGAATACTTCTTCAATTGTCTGGCATTACAATAGAAGTACAGTAATGGTCAAATTTTTTAAAGCTTCCTGGGATTGCTTGCTTTCTCATGAGACTCTAGTGGAATTTATTGTGCGTGTATGTGTTTTTATATACATGTTTTTATAAAAAAGTATTTTTTCCTTGAAGTTATAGTAGTTTTTCTAGACATTATTAGCACTGGAGTAGAGTTTTATGCTGGATTTTTTTTTTTTAATTTCTGTTTGGGGACTATGTCTTATTTTTTTTTTAATTAGGGCTGAGCCTAACTCCAGGAATATACATAAATATGAAACAGTTATTAGAAAATTAATGGTCTAATTTTAATGATAATGTTTGGAATGCTACCAATAAATGGCAGCTTCTAATAAGTGAGCTTATTTATATAAGATATAAACCCATCTTTCTTGCCAAGGATATGAAATCACTGTACTGCTAGACATGTGTATCCCACTTCCTGTAAAAAGGAGCAGCATCCGCAGCATTGCCTAAGCTCAAAACCTCTGAAAATTTTCACTGATCTTCCTTAACATATGGACCGATACCGAGTACTATTTTGCATGAGAAATAGCTACAACTCTTCCCCCTGAGATTTGTCTTTGAAAAGACTGACCTGATCATGGCAGCTTCCTTCTTTTAAATCCTTGATGGGAGCTGCTATTCTGCCAGCCATTTCTGTACTCAGGATTTGACATCTTTGCTCTATGGATTGCCGTCTTCCCCTTTTCTAGCTAAAAAGCCCTGATTCAGCACTTTTTCTTGTATCACTCCTTCACTTCTATTCCTCAATTCCATCTCTCTGGCAGAATATGTTTCTTCTTCATCCATATTCTTTTTTTTTTTCTTCTTCTTCATCCATATTTTTACTGCACTTTGTACAACCTCTGTTGCTCTTTAGATTGCATTAGTGTTAGCTTGTGTTTTCACATGTCATCTCCCTTGCAGAGCTGAACTCCCACAGAAAGGGATACTTGTTTATCCTCATGTTCCAAATCTGATATTATGCCTGGCTTATTGCAAATGATCAATAAATGTTTATGGATTTACTCTGAGGCTTATTTTGTCTTGATATATAGATATGGTTAGAGTAGAAAGAATTCTAGATCTATCAGTGGGCTGAGACATTTGAATATAATCATAAAGTTTGCATATAACAATTAAACTATAAAGTTTATAATCATCATTGCAAAATCTAAGACATGAAGACACTGAGCTTTCAACAAAATTCTGAGCTCCTCACTCAGTTTGCCTTAAAGAGAAAGTCAGATCATTGAAAGCACATTAAGAATTATGTGAAAAAAAGATCTTTTGTCCAAAAGGAAAAGCTGTTTACAAAAGTTATATTTGCTTTGTATTGATGCATTTATGTTGTTCTGGTTTAGTCGCTAAGTTGTGTCTGACTCTTTTGCAACCCCATGGACTGTAGCCTACCAGGCTCCTCTGTCCATGTGATTTTCCAGGCAAGAATACTGGAGTGGGTTGCCATTTCCTTCTCCAAGGACCTTCCTGACCCAGAGATCAAACCCACATCCTGTGTGTCTCCTGCATTGAATGGCAAGTTCTTTACAACTGAACCACCTTGGAAAACCCATATGGATGTATGTATGTATGTGTATATATGTATTTGTGTATACAACACACATAGTTGCATATCCACATGTAGAAGAAGAAATTGAGGAAATACAGGTGGTTGTCTGTTCTAAATTTTCTATAATAGCATATTTAATTTTTATTAATCATATCACTAATCATTTCTTTAAGAAAATTAGAGTTACCAAGGGAACATTTCATGCAAAGGTGGGCACAATAAAGGACAGAAATGGTAAGGACCTAACAGCAGTAGAAAATATTAAGAAGTGACAAGAATACACAGAAGAACCATACAAAAAAGATCTTCATGACCCAGATAACTATGATGGTGTGATCACTCACCTAGAGCCAGACATCCTGGACTGTGAAGTCAAGTGGACCTTAGGAAGCATCACAATGAACAAAGCTAGTGGAGGTGATAGAATTCCAGTTGAGCTATTTCAAATCCTAAAAGATGATGCTGTGAAAGTGCTGCACTTAATATGCCAGCAAATTTTGAAAACTCAGCAGTGGCCACAGGACTGGAAAAGATCAGTGTTCATTCCAATCCCAGAGAAAGGCAATGCTGAAGAATGTTCAAACTACTGCACAATTGAACTCATCTCACACGCTAGCAAAGTAATGATCAAAATTCTCCAAGCCAGGCTTAAACAGTACTTGAACTGTGTTCAGATGTTCAAGCTGGATTTAGAAAAGGCAGAGGAACCAGAGATCAAATTGCCAACATCATTGAAAAAGCAAGAAAGTTCCAGAAAAACATCTACTTCTGCTTTATTGATTACATCAAAGCCTTTGACTGTGAATCACAACAAACTATGGAAAATTCTTAAAAACAAGGGAATACCAGACCACTTGACCTGCCTCCTGAGAAATCTGTATGCAGGTCAAGAAGCAACAGTTAGAACTGGACATGGAACAACAGACTGGTTTCAAATCGGGAAAGGAGTATGTCAAGGCTGTATATTGTCACCCTTCTTACTTAACGTATATGCAGAGTACATCATGGAAATGCTGGGCTATATAAAGCACAAGTGGGATCAAGATTGCTGGAAGAAATATCAATAACCTCAGATATGCAAATGATACCACCCTTATTGCAGAAAGTAAAGAACTGAAGAGCCTCTTGATGAAAGTGAAAGAGGAGAGTGAAAAAGTTGGCTTAAAACTCAGCATTCAGAAAACTAAGATCATGGCATCTGGTCCCATCATTTCATGGCAAATAGATAGGGAAACAATGTAAACAGTGACAGTTTAATTTTGGGGCTCCAAAATCACTGCAGATGATGACTGCAGCCATGAAATTAAAAGACACTTGCTTCTTGGAAGAAAACTTATGACCAACCTAGACAGCATATTAAAAAGCAGAGAAATTACTTTGCCAACAAAGGTCCATCTAGTCAAGGCTATGGTTTTTCCAGTAGTATGGATGTGAGAGTTGGACTATAAAGAAAGCTGAGCGCCGAAGAATTGATGCTTTTGAACTGTGGTGTTGGAGAAGACTCTTGAGAGCCCCTTGGACTGCAGGGAGATCCAACCTGTCCATCCTAAAGGAAAGCAGTCCTGGGTGTTCATTGGAAGGACTGATGTTGAAGCTGAAACTCCAATACTTTGGCCACCTGATGCGAAGAAATGACTCATTTGAAAAGACCCTGATGCTGTGAAAGATTGATGGCAGGAGGAGAAGGGGCTGACGGAGGATGAGATGGTTGGATGGCATCACCGGCTTGATGGATGTGAGTTTGAGCAACCAGCATGGCAGTAAGCTCCATGCTGCATTCCATGGGATCACAGAGTCGGACACAACTGAGCGACTGAACTGAACTGAATCATATCATAAAAATCTTATTGTTGAAAAAAATATCTTTTAGTCTAATTCAATTGTGATGTTTTTGGAATAAAGCATTCTTGTTTCTACTACACTACCTCTCTTTAGACAAGAGATGTTGGATTTCTGCAAGCATTATAGTATATTTTTATAATTAATCTTGGAAATTGGAATATAACAATCTTGTAGTTGCTATATTATGTAGTTTGTGAAAGAATGAAATTGATAGTAATCAATATAAAAATCTGAGTATATACAATTGCAAACAGATGCTAATACACAGGTGGTTGAACAAAAAATAATATGGCTCTGGTTCAGCACTCTTGTGCTAAAGGAACATCTGGATGTGTATGTTTTATTCCAAAGCCGGAACTTGCTAACAAGGAATAAAATCCAGGAATTTCTTTTGTGAATAAAGTTGAATCAAAAAAATGTTTTCAAGGTGATCTTTAAGTCCACATTGCTTTTCAGTGTCTTTAAAGTAATGAGTCATATGAGTCATGCTTAAAAATACATTACTTACAGATACCTATTATATATGAAATATGTGCATATACAACTGTTTGTAGGACTGGTAGCTCTTTTTAGTATTATTTCTAATTTCTAATAACCAGTATCTAAACTTAAACATTCTTACATAAATATTCTTCCCATTTTATTAACAGGAAACAGTTTATGGAAATTTATTCTTCTGAAAGTCCTTCTTACTAGAAGTGCTGTTTACTAAACATAAAATATAGATAAAAGCAGAGCTGTGTCTGTCATATAGTGAAATGCTTCTAAAGTTTTCATTTAACTTATGAACTTTTTTTTTTTTTACAAACTACGATGATCTACTAAGTTTTCCTTCTTAAGCTTCCACCAAAACAAACAAACAAAAAAACTGGATACACAAGATATTATATAGCTATATTACCTGAATAATGAAAATATTTCCAAGCTCTAATTTCTTACTTATTCTGGAAACTTTTCTTAAAACAAAAGTTAAATGTATAAGGCCAAAAATTAAAAAATAAGTATCATCTAGTCCCTAGGAATTTGTTATAATGGCATTTGGCCTTCACCATTTGCAATTAGAAGGAACAGATGGACCTGGATTCAAAAAGAACCCATTCTCTGGTAATGTTTTTATAGCCTGCATTGTTTCCTCTGAGTTTTGTGCTACCAGTGTGTATAATTTTTGTTTTCTCATTTGGCCATAATATCGTGAGCGTACGAAATGGGCAATATGTCAGGAATAATTAGGCCCTATAGTGCTGAAACCTCAGTGGATAAACTGCCTCTTTTATTGAAGCAACTCATTACCAGTAGACCTGTCAATTTTGCTTAGTAGAGACCATCTGTTTCTAGCCACCTCTTTTCCCAGAGGAGCAGTTCCTCTTCCATGAAGACTGCTCCATGATGTCAAAACACCTTTCTCTGTGAAATGGCCTCTCATCTTCTTGTCACTTCTTTCTATTCCTTCTTGAACCTGGGCTATTTATTTTAGAACCAGCAAAGGTGGCTCTGGTTAACTTAAGAGGTAAAAGAAAATGAATCTGATAGACAGTGCCCTCAATAGAATAGGTATATTGTGAATGTGCTTAGTTGGATTTGTGGCTGTAGGAAGCTTTCTCATGGACAACCTCACAAGATATTACATGTACCTGTGACTTTGAGTTTATCAGCAGCACTGAGCAAACTGGTATATGTCAACCATGTAAAACTGGTACATTCCAGTCTCAATTTGAACTCATAAGCAACACTGATGGACAAAAAAATGGTTTCATGTGCCTAGAATTTAACTGTTTATTATTTTTCAAAAAACTACAGAATTGATTTTAGAATAATTCAAATATTACTAGGCCACTTTGGGTTAGCAACTACTTATAAAGAAATGATCAATTTTATGTAAACCCCTCCTAAATAAATAGCATGATGGTATATAAAGTTATACGGATAAATAATGTCCTGTGTTCTCCACTCCCCCATCTCATGAGAAATTAACATCAGTTTTACCAATTATGAAGACACATATAAGACCACCAGAAACTACCATAGCTACATCACCTATAGTTGGAGAGTAATTCAGAGGGACATTAGGAATTTAGGAATTAGGGACATTAGTACAGGAGATTGTACTCATTTGCATGTTTTATACACACATTGAAGGAAGAATGAAGCAGCCCTGACATTTACATATATTTCATAGTATTTAGAGAATTTGTCCAGAGCAGAGTGGGAAATTTTTGTTGTTGCTAGAATCCTCCTTTCTCATATGATGCCACAGTGGTCTGCAGTGAGTTGCTGAGTAATGAATGCAGTTATTTCAGTTAAAAGAACAGTTGATCAGAAGAGGTACCCAAAACTCAGAATAATCCCTGGAATAGCATTCAGGATTCATGTATTCC
This sequence comes from Cervus canadensis, assembly GCF_019320065.1. NCBI lineage: Eukaryota > Metazoa > Chordata > Mammalia > Artiodactyla > Cervidae > Cervus > Cervus canadensis. The sequence continues at coordinate 32,350,399 of NC_057409.1, read as the reverse complement.
CAGGATCGGTTTCAATAAGTTATAAATAAATTACAGTGTCTTTCCAATTTAATTGCCAACAAATTGTTTCTGAAAAGTTAGAATTCATGCTCCTTCTAAGGGAGAAGGAAATGGCAGCCCACTCAAGTACTCTTGCCTGGAAAATCCCATGGATGGAGGAGCCTGGTAGGCTATAGTCCATGGGGTTGCCAAGAGTCGGACAGGACTGAACAACTTCACTTTCACTTTCTAAGTAACAAGCTAATGCGGTGAGAACAAGGTAGCATTCAGAAAACCCATGTGCCCTGGAGTATATAGAATAACTACAAAAGTAAGGTGAAGAATGCCTGGATACTCAGAGGTGGGCCAGCTACCCACAAATTACTGTAATAAGGTATTCAATATAAAGTGTAAATTGTGGCTTTCCAGTGTGGGCCTTGATAGTGCTTCCAGGATTAGACTTTTCCTATGCCTAAAGAATTCCTTGAGTAATTTACAATTCAGGCTGAATGTGAAAGTTCTAATATTATGCCAATGTAAAATGACTTTTGACCTTGCCTAGTATAAACTCAATCCAAAGCTATGTGGGGCCACTGTGGCCTTGAATGATTTCATTTAAAAATCTGTTTTCTCTCAGTTGCAGTCATCCCTGATTGGTTTAGTTAACAGTTGTACTAAGGATACAAGTATTCTGTTTTATTCAAAACTGAAAAAGACTTCTGGCTAATTGTACTTACTGAGCTTTAGTTTGTGTTTTCCAACTGAATTTAGAAATAATTTCATGAAAAAAAAAAAGGATGTATATGGTGTTTGAAAGGGATTAATTTAGCAATGGTCAGAATATAGTAGGTTCACGGAGAACATCTGGGAAGGAGGAAAAGCTATAAATGTGAGCAGATGTAACAAAGGGGAATATCTAAAATGATAAATGTGGTTTTTAGATTTTAAATTTGTGTGCTTACAACACATCTCTTTCCTTAGGAAATGGTACCTAAGAAGTTCCATGGTCTTTAATCTGCTGTGTATTTTCCATAAGATTCATCATGTAGTAAAATGAATGGTTTTTCTCTTTCTCCTTTCTACCTTTTACTGGAGATGAAAAAGCTATAACAAAATAATGGAGAAAAATAAAAATGGAGATTCTAGATATATTTTACATTAAATAATAAACTTTGTCGTTTTCAGGAGTTTGCTTATTTTATTATCCTTGTATTCTTGAGACTAAAGATAATCAGTTTCCTCCTTTTAAAAGTAAATATACTGATAGTACACTGAATATTCACAAGTATGCTCTAAGTCTTTTCAGACAGTGTGGTCTAAAGTAGATGTGATTAATTAACAGGCCATTTAATGGAAAGACTAATGTGGGTGTTATACAACCAAGATTAAAAGATAATAAACCTTTCTTCTTGCAGTTTTTTCTTCTGCCCAATATAAGTGTTACAAGATGACAGATATGTGCATTATATATGTATTATGTATGTGTATTTCATGATAGGGATGAAAAAATCTTGAGCTCAAAAGGCTATTTTTTTTTTAACTTTCAATCTCTTTACAGCTGCTACATAATTGTATAAGCTGTAAGGATAAGTGTGATTGTGATATACTGGAACCAAAGCTGAATCAAGTGCTGTTAGTCATAGCCAAAGAATGGATATTATAGCACTGATTTGCCAACCACATAGCACATAAAATAAATATGTTAGCTTTCTATTTTAATCTTTATGTCACTTTCACACGTGATAAACATCTTCCTATGTATCTGTTATCTAGATTATAAAATGAAAGATTCCTGGCATGCCATTTAGATAAAATTTGAGCAGAGTTATGTGATAGTAAAAGCTACCAAGGCTTATTTATGTCACAAAAATATAAATTTAGTTGAAAGCTTTTCAAGTTTTATTGATAATGTGAAAGTGAAAGTCGCTTAGTGGTGTCTGACTCTTAGTGACCCCATGGACTATACAGTCCATGGAATTCTCCAGGGCAGAATACTAGAGTGGGTAGCCTTTCCCTTCTCCAGGGGATCTTTCCAACCCAGGGATTGAACCTAGGTCTCCTGCATTGCAGGCAGATTCTTTACCAGCTGAACCACAAGGGAAGTCCAAGAGTATTGGAGTGAGTAGCATATCCCTTCTCCAGCTGATCTTCCCAACCTAGGAATCGAACCAAGGTCTCCTGCATTGCAGACAGATTCTTTACCAACTGAGCTAGCAGGGAATAATAATGGTAACTGCTTATTTCAACATAGGCTTTCTGTAGTTGCTGATCTTCACTAATAGTTTATTATTAACATTACTGGAATAACTGGGCTTACCCGTAACAGATTAATGTTAAGACTTATTTCTTCTGCCTTATGGAACACCAAATATATAAGCATTTCTTTTTCATCCCACAATATTCTCAGGAAGAACTGCTGTACATTATAAGGCCAGCTATTGGTAGAATATTACTTATACATTTCTTAAGGGTGAATTTGCAACCAGTTTCAGAGTCAAAAACAAAAGGGCATAATTTGATAAAAATCTTATTGCCTGATAGCTGGCAGACATTTGTCAGCAGTTTTGGTTTCTTTTAAAGGGCAGCACATGGCTGACTGATCTCATAGTAGGATTTATAAGTGCAATTATTGCCATATAATTCAACAAATCACTTTAATCACTGAAAACCTAAAGCTTTCAAATTTTTCTTTTCGTTGTGGAGTTCCTAGGGAGATAGACCTCTGTAAAATGAATTTTAATTCCAATCAAAGGCTTCAGTAAAATTTAAGTAATTTAATGACAGAATACAAATAATGATTTCAAGTCCCTAAAAAAATTAGTTTTTTCTTTGGCATTTAGAAAATTGCTAGGGATATAAAAAAGTGCCAGCTGGACCTTTTAGAATCACATTACTTATTAACACTGATAATTAGTTATACTTAAAGATCAAAAAATTAGGCTGCATAGGTGACTGAAAGTTAAGGTAGATTTGCACACACATAAAATTGATTTATGTGAAGGCTGAAAATGCTTGAAAATGTGCTCTTTGTGGAGGCAGCCCTGCTTTTTAAGCACATTCCATTGTAATCCAACATATATAGACAGTTCAGCAAAATCACCTTTTTGAGCTGGGGTCTGTCTCTCTCATAAGGTTCTTCTCTGCATAAAATGAGAAATTTTATGTAAATTAGTACAATTCCCTCTACATAATAGGCACCTGCTATAGTATGGTTATTGTAGAAAAGCTTATTTCTTAGTTATTGAGTGGGCATGCTTTGCATTTGGAAATGTTTGTTTGGGTTTTTCCATTGTATTTTATCAAAAAACCCTAAAGAACTCTTTGGCCAACCCAGTACTACGGGACAAAATAAGAAAAAGAGCAAACACAGTAGCACTAGCAAATAGAACTATATTTAAAGTCCCTAACTTAGCTCCTCTCTGATAAAAGAGTTTATAGAAAGGTTGATGAGTGAGATGAGATGATAGAGGAACCTTACAAGGAGCAACCTTACAAGGTTTTCCCTTAAACATCACACAGATGCAAAGAGAGCACATATTTTATTTCAGAGAATGGAGAACTCTGCCTGAACTGGAGAAGTTTGAGAAGTTTTCACAGAGCAAGCAAAACTCTCAGGATGGAGGGAAAGCAAATAAGTGGTGAACTGACCAACACTGCCTGTGTAACCTGGAACTAAGAAGCTAAGCGCTGTCTGAGATGGATGTGGAGTTACATGGAAATCAGAGAGCAGGGACACCTGACCATACTTTATATTTAGAGTAACCTTAAAACATATGAGCAACAGGGTTACACTTCAGTCTATTTCTTCATATCATATTTTACTTTTCTCCTTTTTCTATTTATCCACTTTATAATCCTTTTTTTAAATTTAATTTAGAATCCCTGTCCCCACTACATTGTAAATTCTATTAAGGCAGAGTCCTTGTATGTTTTCTTCAGCTCTCTATTTAAATATGCTTATTAGCACTATACTGTCCTCTATCGCTAAGTCCTGTCCCACTCTTTGAGACCTTAGGAACTGTAGCCCCACAGGCTCCTCTGTCCATGGATTTCCCAGGCAAGAATACTGGAGTGGGTTGCCATTTCCTTCTCCAGGATCTTCCGGACTCAGGTATCAAACCCACATTTCCTGCATTGGCAGGTGGGTTCTTTACCACTGAGCCACAAATATAAAATAGTCAGTGTTCAAAAAACAAAAATTAAATTAATAAATTAATGAATATGAGCTGAAAATTGAAGAATCCTTTTAAAACATTTCTTCGGTAAATTGCAGAATGACAGTGTCAGGTATTAATCAGAATTTCATGCCGCCTTCACCCTACCACACTCTCTTTCCCCATAGAACTGTTCCTAGGGAGCTCTCTACTGCCATAAGAGTCATCATAGCTCATGCTGAAGCCAGAGGATAAAGCATCTTGCCTTTTAATTTTAAACTGACAGTCCAAGTGTAAGAGAAAGTTGTATGAGAATCTAGCAATTTGAGAATTTTCTTTCCTCTAAGCTAAAAAGTAGTAGTGGAGTAGATGCTCTGCTCCGCTTGGTCACTCAGTCGTGTCCGACTCTTTGCCACCCCATGGACTGTAGCCCTCCAGGCTCCTCTGTCCATGAATTCTCCTGGCATTCCAGGAGTGGGTTGCCATTTCCTTCTCTGTGAGTAGATGCTACAATGGAGGAATAGCAGTGGTCAGGAACCACACAGATTCCCTCCAGTTGCGGTAATGTTACATCTTATGTGCTCCCTGGAAAAGAAGGGGTGGATGTGGGTGGAGTTAATGCATGCTAAGTGGACTTAGTGTTTTAAGAATTGCCAAAACGATGAGACGAGATCAAACGTGTTCAGGGTTGCAAGATACTGCATGTTACAACTAAGGTCCAGCACAGTCAAATAAATAAAAATTTTAAAAAAAAGACATCCTTCTATATAATCACAATGCCATTATAACACCTAAGAGAAAGAACTAATTAAAAAAAAAAACAACTTCAGTGAAAAGCAAATATTCTCAGCCATACCACATTGTTGATAACTGCTTTAGCATCCTGCCAAAAGAATACAAGGAAGTAGTTGATGTCTGTACTAGTTGTCTTAATGTATTTAGCACTCAAATAAAAACTCAGTAAAACAAGCAGTGAGGGGGTGGGGAGGGAAAGAGTTGCCAAAATGGATTTCTCCCTGAGGAGATGGAAAGAGCTAAATACAGAAATTTATTCAGTATGCTAATAGTTTCAATAGAAGGGATAGATAGAACTTTAAAGTTTACTCTCCTAGGACACTATATGAGCAGAAAATAGTCATACCTTAAATGAATATGCATGCATCAGTATACATCCTCACAAACAGCCACAAGGTTCCAGTGTATTTCTGTTTTAATACTTAAGATTCTTGTCTTATTTTAAATATAACACCTCTCAATTATCCTTGGCCTTAAAGAAGCTAAGTATTATGGCTTAAGTTATCAGTTTTTTATATTGACATGTTGGTGTTATAAATCACTCCAAAATAGGGGGAAAAAATCTTGGCAATCCTGTCACATCATTTTTTCTGAAATTATGAAAATCACGCACTCATCTATCCACCCATCATTCATTCAGCAAATATTTGTCCCGTTTATCATTAAGCAAGAATGTTTCCATAATTTACTAGCAATTTAAACAATATAAACAATATGCCTCCCCCACTTACAAGAGGAATTGAGACGAATCTCTTCTGTTGTCTGTAAAAGGAGGCAGCAAGGAAGAAGAGGGTGGACAGTTGTCCTGTGAACAATAATGTCTGACACAATAAATGACAGTAAGAACTTCAGGTTAGACAGATGTTATTCAGTCACTCAGTCGTGTCGGACTCTGAGCTCCATGGACTGCAGTGCACCAGGTTTCTCTGTCCTTCACTATTTCCTAGAGTTTGCTCAAACTCATGTCCATTGAGTTGGTAATGCCATCCAACCATCTCATCCTCTGTCACCCCCTTCTCCTCCCACTTTCAATCTTTCCCAGCATCAGGATCTTTTCCAATAAGTCGGCTGTTCACATCAGGTGGCCAAAGCATGGGAGTTTCAGCATCAGTCTTTCCAATGAATATTCTGGGTTGATTTCCTTTAGGATTGACTGGTTTGATTTCCTTGCTGTCCAAAGGACTCTCAAGAGTCTTCTCCAGCACCACAATTTGAAAGCATAATTCTTTGGCAGTCAGCATTCTGAGGGGCTTCCGAGGTGGTGCTCATTGTAAAGAACCCACCTGCCAATGCAGGAGACATGAGACATGGGTTTGATCCTTGGGTCGGAAAGTCCCCCTATAGAAGGAAATGGCAACCCACTCTGGTATTCTTGCCTGGAGAATCCCATGGACAGAGGAACCTAGCAGGCTAAAGTCCATAGGGTTGCACAGAGTCAGACATGACTGAAGTGTCTTAGCAGCCTTCTTTATGATCCACTTCTTATATCTGTACATGACTACTGGAAAAACCCTAGCTTTGACCATACAGACATTTGTTGGCAAAGTCATGTCTCTGCTATTTAATATACTGTTGAGGTTTGTCATAGCTTTTCTTCCAAGGAGCAAGCGTCTTTTAATTTCACGGCTGCAGTCACCATCCACAGTGATATTGGAGATTAGCTATATATGCCTAACCAAATCTTAGCTATTTCTTTCCAATTTCTCTTATGACTCCATATCTCATAGCCTCCCCAGTTTTCTGCTGGACAGAGGAAAAAAAAAAGTGATGAGAAAAAATTGAAAGTATGTGTTTTCTAAGCTTTCAATCTTTGAGTTATTTTCTGTATACCCGTGTCTTCCTTGTTATTATCAAGGTGCATTTTCCTCAATTTTCAGGTTAGAGACACCTTTAGAACATATAGCTTTGAAAGCTGAGGCTCTATTCTAGCATCTCCTTCTGAGCCATCAGAAGTTCTAGTCATGAAGAAATGGGAATCGAAGTTTTGTCACAAAGCCGGAGAATGAATTCCACAGACAGACAGACACTCACACAGAGTTTTATTTCAGAATATAGAAGTTAGAAGTACGAGGCTCCCAGCAAAGACACAAGGATGGGGAAAAGTGTCCCGAAACCATGGGAATCACAATTTATATCTTTTACCAATATTGACCATTGTAGGTCGGGTCAGAGGTCCCAGTGTGAGAAGTCCCTGACCAATCAGTTTAAAATTCAACATGTCTAACTTGTCAAATTTTAGGACTTTCTTTGATTTCCCAGTCCTTGGATTTTCCTAAGACTTTGAGTCTCTGTCCCCTGACCTTTTCTCATGACCTCAGACCATTGTTCAAGAGCCCGGTGTATATTTTTAAAGTTAATGGCCCACCTGGTGTTTTTCTCCTTGATAAGCTGGATAACAGTTACTAGTTGGCCTGTCATGGGCTCGAGTGGGTATGGCCTCTGGGCCAGGGAGGCATCCTTCTGAATACCAGTGACCTGGAACAGCAGGTACAGTTAGAAGATTACTGGAGTGCTGGAGTGAGACACTTGTTTGAGAAAATAGGTGGAGGTTGGAATTGGATTTTCAGGAGAAGAAACCGAGGCCTTAACCCTACACTGACTACCTAATCATTTTCAATCTCAATGACACACAGAAGAAGTCTGTGTATGCGCCCCACTCTGCCCAGATCATCCGCATCTGTGTCTCCACTTCTCTGTCAATATCTGCCTCTCACCTAGCTCACCCTCTGACTTGACCATGTGAAATTAGTTCACTAAAGCTGGAGAATGAAAGTCTGCAGTTAAAATTTGAGAGGTACTGCCAATAAAGCATTAATTAGATGTGCCATTAAGCACATTTGAAAGTATAATGAGGATCTATAGGGAGACTTACTCTTGTCCCATACAGTCTTTCAAAGATATTCTGTAGTCAGTCATTCAACACATTTTCATAAACCGTGTACTGTGTGCCAAGCTCTATACAACAAAGAAAACGTCCCATGTACTTGGTCTTTGTTGAGGCATAGCCATAATGCCACATCTGAAAATTAAGTCTAGATGCAGTAATTTTAATTATCTCTGATTCTTCAAATCAAAACAATTGAAATTCCATATTTCAGAGTACAAGGGGATCCTTGAACTAGATACCTGGATTTCTTAACATTTCAAAAGCTAAACATTCTTTGGTACCTAATCCACATAGAATATTTTTTCACGTTCATAAATATGCAAACTCTTTGCAAATGTAATTGTTCAGTCTTCAGAAGCAACATAGCTTTACCTGTAAGTCTCTCCTTAGTCTTGTATTTAGTTGCTATGGTCCTGAATTCTAATTTTAGAAATATTGAACTCCCATTAGTCAGCATTGTTCAAATGTGAAAATCTATTAATACAATTAATTCCACACTGCTTAAATAACAAAGCTACTCTTGTAACTTGTTTTTTATTTTTACTCATATTAAAGTCATCAACTAATTTCATGGTAATCACTCATTGATTCATATGTGATATTGTTCATTTCTCTGTTGCTTCATATATAAGCAGATTTTGAAAGTCTGGGTAAGATTTAAGAGAAAAGGAGTCGTGTTTTATACATAACATCTCTTGACCAAGAAAGAACTCACATCTTTGCAAAAAATCATGGCTTTTTCTCTTTTAGTCATGTGAATTTTCACTTTCAGAACTAACAAGTCAATTCATATAATTACCTTGTATTGCTTAGATGTGTGCATTGCATCTCACAATGATTTTTCCTGACTCCTCCGAGCTTTTGGCAGGAGAAAGACAGACTCACAGCTATTCTGCATGTTAGATTAACATCAGAAAGCAGAATTTGCATCTGGCCACTAGGCCTTTACTCAGCAAATGGAACTAATGTGGAATAATAATAGGATAGCTGGCTTTTGAGAACAGAAGACTAAAAGAACTTTTATAAAACATGCAGTTTACATTAAAAAAAAAATCACAAAAGCCATTAAACATGGAATCCGTCTCATTTTTCATGTCATCTAAGGTTATCATTGTCTTTTCTAGAACATTCATGATTCTCGTGCTACAAGTAGTGTTGAGAAATTTTTGATAACCATTTAAAATGCCAGTCACATAAACAGTGTCTCTTGTCTTTGGATAAAATCCTATAACCCTACCTGTGCATTTTGCACATTTTAAAATTATATTTAAATAATATAATTGAATTGGAGATTTTTTTTAAGATTATAGTGAAATGTGATCCTAGGAGGTGATCACAAAAACGGCAAATGCTAAATATGAATTTTCTGTGTTGAACGCATAAGCATCTTTTTTACATTTTTTCCTCCACGTTATCTTGATGGAGTGATTGAAAATACTCCAGGGAAGAGAGAGGTTTTTAAGAGGTTCTTTTAAAAAATCAACTTAATTATACAGTTAACTTCTCTACATGCATATTAATTTATGTGGCTATTTAAAGTAGATGTGCATGCTTCTCTTTCTATCAAAAAGTGAGCTAACATAATTTATCTTTTGAATGATTGAAACTACCAGTAATTCCCTGGAAGAACTAGATAATGCCCCTTAAAATTTTTTACAAATTCAGACTTTATAGTTGGAAATAATAGAATGGTTAAGAATTTTAATTGAGTGAACCAACCTTCAAAATGACCAATCTATCCTGAAGTTATTTTCTGTTTCCCTGTTTTCCATTATTGTTTTCTACCTTGGTTTGCACATGTAGACATGTACAATCAGATGCCAGTCATTTTCTCACATTCATACCACAGTGTCACTGGAATTTTCTCCAGGTCTTTTTCTGTGTCTGTCTCAATACAGACACTCTCTGGTACTCCTCTTAGACTAAAGGTAGATGATAAAAATTGAAATATGATTGAGACCTTTCAGACTTCCTCTCTTCCTCATTTGCCAGAGTGTATTGTTTGCTTTGAAATACATCTTGGAGAGCTGGTTTGAAAAATTTTAGAGCAGTGTGCATTGATTTTTCACCTGAACATTTTGAAAAAATAATATATATTCTTTTACAAAGTTATTGTTAGGTAGTTAGAATAGGAAAAAGGAGTCCAAAGTGGCAGTGGCTAAAAGGCAAAGAAGGGAAAAGTCCGTGAAAATAGAACAAAGGAAGGATTGAAGCTTCTCTTCTCTTCACTTAGCATCTTTTGGGTCGGCTCACCCTCATACCTCGAGGATGTATTTTCCTTTGCTTTCTAAATAAAACTGAGCTGTAACATGGAGCTATAACACTAGTCCATCCAAGGAAATTACAGGGGGTTATAACACTGGTCTGTCCAAGGAAATTACATGGGGCTGTAACACTGGTCCATCTGTCACTTCCAATTTTTGCTGCGATGAGACAGAACCAAGTAAATTACAAACTCCCCTGATATTATTATCTAAAATTGTTTCATAAAATTATGCAGTCATAAAAGATGTTATCTCCAACATGTTGTCTATTTAATTTGTGCTATGCATATATTTTTTCCAAAATATTGTAGCTTCAGCTACAATTATTCAATTAAATTACTGGGTTTATGGTGAATGGTAAAAAGCCAGTCCTTATCAGACCAATCAGCCAGGTCAAGCTTATTTCATTATCAATTCAAATATAAATGTGATATACATTCTTAGGGGTTTCCTATGGTTCAGATGGTAATGAGAGAGAACCAAGGTAATATGGGAGAACCAAGTTCGATCCCTGGGTCGGGAAGATCCCCTGAAGAAGGAAATGGCTACTGACTCCAGTATTCTTGCCTGGAAAATCCCACGGATGGAAGAACCTGGCAGGCTACACTCCATGGGGTTGCAGAGAGTCAAGACACTTCTGAGCAACTTCACATACATCCTTAAGATCATCTCATCTGAATTCTAGACCAGAAGATAAAATAACGAAACAGTAAAACAGAGAGATAAAAGAAGCATGAGCCTTTGTCATTTGTTTGCAGGGAAAAAGGCATAACCATTTCAGTATCTCTTGCCAATAGCTCTCTTTGCTTTCCCTGAAAAAAACCTTTCATTAGGGACCATGCATCTTTAATTGTTCCTTGGTTTGGCACAAGTGACTTGGTTTTACCTAGAGCAATAGCATACTTCTGTTTAGTACAATAGGGAAGAAAAATGACTGAAAAAAAAGGAAGTTGTAAAGGAAAAGCCCAGATGCTGTGAACCAGTATGGCGTGAACCAATTTTAAGGAATTTGTGTAAAACTTGGAATTCTAGGAATGATTATTGTATGGCTATGTGCCTATGTGCCCATGTTCCCTTAGGAATTCTTTTTGACTCCCAAGGGTACATATAGATTGATTTTGAAGACCATTGCTTAAAGTACCTTTGCCCCACCACCCCCAGTGTTATTGAGGTATGGTTGACATGTAACAGTGTAAGAATAAGCCTTTAAAATGCTTTTGATGTGCAGATTCCTCAGCTTCAGTTCCAATGTATTCTCATTCAAGACTGAATGAGTCCTTGAACTTGTTTTTGACAAAATAAAGCTAGGGTAAAGGTGAAAAACATAAATGATTGCTACAGAACAAAGAAGTTATTTTCTCTTTCTTTTTTCCTATTGCTTTAAGAAAATAATGCCTGTGTCAATTAATGAATAATGTTAAGTTTGCTACTGAGTTATGTTACAATTTGATAAAGCACTCCATTTTGTATTTCTTAAGGAGAAATGGAGATATGTTTCTTCTATTAAATACCCCGGGGCAAAAATCAAGGAGAAAATAGTATTTTGTTTGCACAGTTTATTTAGCTACATTTAGCTATATTTTTTAATATATTCTACCAAAAGCTGTTTTCTTTTCTTTTGGTCATATCCTATATTTTGTTCTGCTTATTTCATTTAGCGGTATCATGCAATCCTTTATATCTTCTTTTTTTCCAGCTTTTCCAAACAGACAGTTCTAATATTTTATGCCATTTGGGTTAACTTTGTTTTCTTTACATTTTGCCTTCATGTGATATTTCTTCCCTTTAACAGGGACTCATGGATAAGCAAAATACTCTGCTTGCCATATTGCACCGATATAAAATTGTTGTTCTTTTGCCACAATGCATTTTTAAAAATAAGTACTGAAACTGCAATAAGCTTCTGTTTTACATCAGATTCCTCCAGAAGAAGACCTTGAACTGTAAGACAGGGATTCTAATGCAAGGGAGTGCCCTTTAGAGAAACTTGTGATGGAGTGAGGGAAGCAGAAAAGGGAAGGGACAGAAGCCACGCAGCGGTGAGTTTTCAGCCTAAGACTTAGCATCTGCCTGACCTGCATGAAGCTCTGGAGTATAATTCACATTGTAGAGTCTGTAGTGTTGCCTAACCTGGAGACACAGGCTCCAAGCTTTGTGCCCCTGTAGGGACTATGCAAGGGTAGAGAGTGAGACATTGTTTTTTTCCAGGCAAATGGCGTCTAGCAAAAGATACATACATACGTACATACATACATATATATATATATGTATGTATAAACATGTATATTATATATATATACATATATATATATATATATATATAATTTCTTTTGTTTTAAAGAAAATTGCCCCAATGGACAATTTGCAGCTGGGGGATGGATGCTGTACCAGCTAGAGAACGGAAACTAGCTGAAGCCCCAACAGCCTCTGCTACAGATACTAAGCCATTCAAGTGTATTTGTATAATTAAACTGTTCAAAGCTTTCAAAATTCAGTAACATTCAATCCAATGTGAGGTCTTTTCTGTGCGTGCATGCATGTGTGTGTGAGAGAGAGAGAGAGAGAAAGAGAGAGTTAATTTGCTTCACTTGGTAGAATTTAGGGCTGTTACTGCCAAGATGTCAGGGAGACTGGTTCAGTTAAAAAGTAGTCCTCTGGAAATAATAGGTTTATATCATTTATTTGCTGTGTAATCTTAGGTAGTTCCTTACCTTTTCTGAATCTAGTTCATTTTTTCTGCAATTACAGTCATAATACCTTCCTGTGGCTTATTGTGAGAGTCTGTGTATAACATGGCTAACCAGAAAGAAATACGCACTTAAAGGTGGCTCTTTTTTATATCAATATATAGTGTAGGTTATTTTATTGTCCTCTTTCATGGCCTCAGACACTTGCTTTGAAAACAAAAAATGGACCAAGTGAGAATGTATGGCTGTGTCAGTACGGATGTCATCTCCACTGGACAGAAGCTCAACACTGGGTGTCATCTCTATAAAAATCACAGCAGTTAGCTTTATATTTTTCTGTTAAAGGATAAAGTTCTCAGGTGCTACTGAGGTAAATAAAGAAATGTACCATTCAAACGCACTGTTGCATCAGCCGAATTGGCTGGCATTCTATAGGACTTTCTAAAGGGAGTTACTCTTTATGCAATACTAAAATATACTCAGCAAATGGTAAACACAACTTGTTCAGCAAGATATTTTGAAGGGTCACTGACACATTCTAAGTCAAAGTGAAAGTTGCTCAGTTGTGTCCGACTCTTTGCAACCCATGAACTATAACAGTCCATGGAACCCTCCAGGCCAGAATACAGGAGTGGGTAGCCTTTCCCTTCTCCAGGGGATCTTCCCAACCAAGAGACTGAACCCAGGTCTCCCACATTGCAGGCGGTTCTTTACCAGCTGAGCCACAAGGGAAGCCCAAGAATACTGGAGTGGGTAGCCTGTCCTTCTCCAGTGGATCTTCCCAAAGTAGGGTGTTATTATTATAACCCATAGATAAAAATAGATGACAGGCCTTCATGGGGCTTTTGCTCTTTCCAATGGTCACCACTAGATGGTGATGTATGAAAATTTGCTTCAGACTTGTTTAAAGCTAAAAGTAATGTGTTGGATCTTCAAAGTCAGCCACTGGCAAATCCATCTACCTGGATGACAGTCACAAAGGGTATGCACTAATGTACATATGAATAAAACTCAAAGATTACCAGTGTATCTACTAGCCTCCCCCCCATTTTGATTCAGGGAAACACATTAATGGAATAGCATTAAGTCTTACTCTGCAGACTGTTAGAGAAAGCTTTGGATATCTGGTGTTTGAAACTACAGGTGACTTGTGCTTGGTCATGTTCAACTCTTTGAGACCCCATGAAATGTAGCCCACCAGGCTCCTCTGCCCATGCAATTTTCCAGGCAAGAATGCTGGGGTGGGTTGCCATTTCCTTCTCTAGGGTGATTTAGAAGCAGGAAAATGAGACAGAAGGGTACCCACAATAAACTCACACATTTTCATATTAACCATTAACAGCCCCAGAGAAATAACTCTTCAAATATGTCTTGTAGAACAAGATACATCTACACACATTATCACTTTAGATTTTTATAACCCACAGTAGGGTTTGCTGGCCAAAAAGATATTATTAAAACTTATAGTTGATAGTCTAATAGAGCCAGACACAATGCAAGTAAACATAAGAAAAGTATGCTGTAACAAATTTTGAAGATCATGAAATGAAAGAACAGAGAATGGAACAGAATAATTGGCAGAGCCTGTAGGGATGGCCTCTTGAAGAAGTGACATTTAAGATGAGACCTAAAGTATGAAGAAAAGTCAGCCAAGTAAACAGCTCACAATGAATGATTTGTAGGAAGGCCCTGAGAGCAGAAAATACTTGCAAATTTGAGGAAGAATTGAAATGAAGTGTAAGAGGAGCAAAGTGACCAGTGATGGATGTTAAGTGGAGAGATAAAGGTAGACATATAGACAGGTACCACATTAAAGAGTTTGGATTTTATTCCAAGTTCAAATGAAGGCTGATTAATTCAAGAAGGTGAGATTGTTATGAGCTAATTTACATTTTAGAAAGATCACTCTACCAATTGTGTAGGATAAGAATTGGAAGGGTCAGGAGTGGAAGCAGGGAGATCACTGGTGGGCTACTATAGAAGTACATGATTGGACTCCAAAGGAGGCAGTGAGTGGAGAGAAGTGAAAACTATACATCTGAACAAACTTTGGAGGTAAAACTTATAGAACATGGTGATGGGGGTTGTAGATGGGTATGGAGGAAGTGAGTTAGCAAAGTGACTCGACCTCCAGGTTTCTGATCCCTAGGTTTCTAATTCGTTTCAGTGACTAAGTGATGTGGTTCGCTCTTACTGAGGTGAAGGGGAGGGAAATATAGAAGAAAGATTGAGGAGAGAAACACATAGTTCATGTTTACACTGGTTAAGTTTGAGCAAATGAAGGTTCAAGTAGAAAAGTAGGTGGGGGTGTGTGTTTAAATTCTGAAGGGGAGTTTCCGGCTGCAATAATGAATTTTAAGTTACCAACATTAAGATTTTATTTAAAGACAAGTAAATAATAAATAGTATCATTTAGGATAGCAGAGAGAGAGAGAGAGAGAGAGATTAGCATTTTGCTAATGCTAAACGCCCAGGACTCAGACTAAGAAACACTAATACATCATGGTCTTTCTACCATGTTTTCCTGTTTTCCTGCAAGAATTTTCAAAATAAGTGTAGAATGTTACTGGGTCCAGAATCACCCTGTTTAATAATAATAATAAAACTTTTAGGCTCTGAAATAAAGATTTTCACTGTGTTCCTAATATTAACCCCATGTGGCATGTTATAACGATAGGTCACGGAAGAAGGAGATATAGGGTAGAGAGAAGGAATATTGTCAAAAGACACAGAGATCAATAGGCCATTGCAACCTTTCCTCTTTTAACTCCTTGTCCTTCAATTCCTCCACCCTCATCTCATTTTGAGACCCTGGAATCTTGTGATCTTTAACATCTGGACCTATGCATAAAGGATTTGACATCTTAATGTCATTTCTTTTCTACATCAACATGAGCCATGTGATGGTTCAGATTCCACTTAGGAAGTAGGACCCAAAGGAAAACTGTCCTAAGAGAATGGACTCATAGTTTATTTGTTGGTGACTATTTATGAGGGAAATGAATAATAGAGACAAATATCATTACCTAATTCAGAATGGTTCAGTTCAGTTCGGTCGCATCCGACTCTTTGCGACCCCATGAATCGCAGCACACCAGGCCTCCCTGTCCATCACCAACTCCCGGAGTTTACTCAAACTCATGTCCATCAAGTCAGTGATGCCATCCAGACATCTGAGAGTGGTAGAGTGATAAATTATTACCCAACCCTATGATATTCTCTTAATTTCAACTGAAAACACAAAACAGACCAAGTAAAATACAGAGGATGCTCAGAAATTGTAGAGAAAAACCTTGGAGAAGAAAGATGAAAAGAGAAGATCAGTCTACATGCCTATTATATTATTAGGAATTGAATAAAAACAAAATGCATTGTTTTCAAGCCAGGCAGATTCCTTAATTGAATTGAATTGAATATTTAAGTGTCAAAATCAGACCACTAATTTAAGCTTGAGCTAAAAATAATGTAGGAGAAAGCTGAAGGATAGTATAATGCCATAATAGCACAATATAATCCATCAAAAACACAGAACCTATAATTTTCTTCCTTTATATTAGATTGAAAAATGACTTCAGAGTATATGCTTAGAAGGATAAGTGATGAGGAATCTCAGCTGAGGGAAAACTGCTTGATACTAGCTTTATATGATAATGTATAAATCTAACAATCATAATTAATAATAGTTAAAGGCTTAAACAGCCCTGGGATATATAGTTAACAGAAGACAGGTATAGCTGTCAGTATGAAGCTTTGGAACATTACTCAGATAAAGTTAGGGCAATTAACCTGACGTTCCACTGAATTTCTGAGCACAAAAAATGTTATAAAAATAATTTAGGTCAGAAATTGACTTACAATATTATTTATAGTTCTAATTCACCGTGTAATGTTCATTTAAATCTGAACATGCAATTTATACAGGCAAAATAAATGGGAAAATCTTTAGTGAATTTATATTCATATTTTGACATGAATGTTACTTTAAAAGGTTGTTAGCCCTGTTTGGGAACTACAGAATTTTTGAATCAATAAAGTTCTATTTGAAATAAAATATAATTCTTTTGGACATATTCCACAATAGGAATGGACTAAATAGTAAAACCCCATAGTGAGTATTCCCAAATCTCCTCCATGTTTTACTGAAAAATTAAAAATATAATTATTATTGCAAATAAAGTATCATTGTCATATTAATAAAATTGATTTAGGTAATCTATGTGACATAGTTCACAAATTTTTTTTTCAGATTTCTATATCATTAGAGCTCCATTTCTGTTATTTCTACTTTAGTACTTTTTATTGACTTTGATGTGACAGCTATATGTGGTTAATATCCATTTATATGACAGTCATCTGCATTTTTTATGTGTTTCTCCTATTTGGATTTAACCTATCAATTGGTAAGGGCTTTCCTTGTGACTCACCTGAGAAGGAATCTGCCTGCAATGCAGGAGACCTGGGTTCAATCCCTGGGTCGGGAAGGTCCCCCAGAGAAGGGAAAGGCTACCCCACCCCAGTATCCTGGCCTAGAGAATTCCATGGACTATATCCATGGGGTTGCAGAGTTGGACATGACTTTCACTCACTCACTATCATTTGTTAAAGTGATTAAGAAAATATCAAAGACCATGATTTTTAAAAATCAGTCATATATATCATGAAATAAACATCACATTCATTCTCACTTCTTTTGCCAATAAAAGATAGCATTTGGACCACACTTGCCCTTGAGTTTTAGTTGGCCATTAGTTGAAATGTTCATTGAGTCAGTGATGCCATCCAACCATCTCATTCTCTGTTGTCCCCTTCTCTGCCTGCCTTCAGTCTTTCCCAACATCGAAGTCTTTTCAAATGAGTCAGTTCTTTGCATCAGGTGGTCAAATTACTGGAATTCAGCTTCAACATCAGTCCTTTCAATGAACACTCAGGACTGATCTCCTTTAGGCTGGACTGGTTGGATCTCCTCTCAGTCCAAGGGACTCTCAAGAGTATTCTCCAACACCACCGTTCAAAAGCACCAGTTCTTTGGTGCTCAGGTTTCTTTATGGTCCAACTCTCACATCCATACAGGACTACTGGAAAAAGCATAGCCTTGACTAGACAGATCTTTGTTGGCAAAGTAATGTCTCTGCTTTTTAATATGTTGCCTAAGTTGGTCATAACTTTTCTTTCGAGGAGTAAGCATCTTTTAATTTCATGGCTGCTGTCACCTTCTGCAGTGATTTTGGAGCCCCAAAAAATAAAGCCTGTCACTGTTTCCACTGTTTCCTCATCTATTTGCCATGAAGTGCTGGGACTGGATGCCATGATCTTAGTTTTCTGAATGTTGAACTTTAAGTCAACATTTTCACTCTCCTCTTTCACTTAAATCAAGAGTTAACATTAACATTTTAGGAATCAGCAAAATCAAATGGACTGGAATAGGTGAATTTAGCTCTGATGACCATTGTATCTACTACTGTGGGCAAAAATCTGTTAGAAGAAATGGAGTAGCCATCATAGTTAACCAGAGTCCTCAATGCAGTACTTGGATGCAATCTCAAAAAGGACAGAATGATCTCTGTTCATTTCCAAGGCAAACCATTCAATACCACAGTAGTCCAAGTCTATGCCCTGGCCTGTAATGCTGAAGAAGCTGACGTTGAACAGTTCAGTGAAGACCTACGAGACCTTTTAGAACTAACACAGAAAAAAGATGTCCTTTTCATTATAGGGGGCTGGAATACAAAAGTAGGAAGTCAAGAAATACCTGGAGTAACAGGCAAATTTGGCCTTGGAGTACAGAATGAAGCAGGGCAAAGGCTAATAGAGTTTTGCCAAGAGAACACACTGGTCATAGCAAACACCCTCTTCCAAACAACACAAGAGAAGACTCTACACATGTGCATCACCAGATGGTTGACACAGAAATCAGATTGATTAAATTCTTTGCATCCAAAGATGGGGAAGCTCTATACAGTCAGCAAAAACAAGACCGGGAGCTGACTGTGGCTCAGATCATGAACTCTTTATTGCCAAATTCAGACTTAAATTGAAGAAAGTAGGGAAAACCACTAGACCATTCAGGTATGACCTAAATCATTTCTAATTAGGTAGCAGAATTAACCCATTTTTTTTTTAACATGTAGGAGATAAGACAACTTGTTGTTGTTGTTGTTGTTGTTCAGTCAGTAAGTCGTGTCCAACTCTGTTACCCCATGGACTGCAGCGCACCAGGCTTCCCTGTCTTTTACCTGTCTTTCATCTCCTGGAGTTTGCTCAAACTCACGTCCTTTGAGTCAGTGATGCCATCCAACCATCTTGTCCTCTGTTGTCCCCTTTTCTTCCTGCCTTCAATCTTTCCAGCATCAGGGTATTTTCTAGTGAGTCAGCTCTTCGTATCAGGTGGTCAGACAAGTATAAGTCTAGTCCAATATGCTAACTAAAAATTCTTAAAAGTGCAAACCCATTTATAATTCAGTCAAATCATATATTTTCAAAACATGAAATATTTGTAGTGTTTTACTCTACAAATCATGTGAAACAAAAATTGACTGAAAAATGGTTAATTATTTTTATAATTCTTTGAAAGATCTCATGAAATATAGATTTATAAAAATTGTAATCTTAAACAAATATAAAGTTTTTGAGGGCTTTTGAGAAAGCAGAATAAAATCTAAGATACCTAAAACACATGTAGAACATAGATCCACAGTTAATATTATTTGGCTCCAAATGCCTTTCTTCACCAGCCCATTAGCATTTTTTTCAATATCTATTGTGGTAAAATAACACATAAATAAGAATGCGCCTCCTTAATCATGTACGAGTGTACAGTTCAGTGATATTAAGTGTATTCAGAAAGTTGTGCAACAGTCACCACCATCCATCTCCAGAACTTTTTTGTCTTTGCAAAGTGAAACTCTGTACTAAACGATACCTCTATCCTCTCCTCCCATTCCTGGAAACCGCCGTTCCATTTTCTGTCTCTGTGATTTTTCCTGTTCTTCAAAATTTGCTCTTCTTTGTTTTTGTTTTATTTTGATTGTTGTAGGGTCTCTGTGCAAGGATCAACCTGAGGGGCAAACTTAAGGGGTTCTCAGTTTTTTTTTCTAAGCTTGTGCCTTTCCCAGGACCTGCATGGTAACTTTCTAATTTTCCCATATATGAAGTTTATTTTGAATGTACTAATCTTTAATATTTTTCTCCCAAAAGGGGACAAAGAGAAAAATGAAACAGCAAGGGAAATGGGTACCAGCTCTTGAATTTCCTGGAAGTCCATTCATTTGGAGGAGCGGGGACTTAAACACCAGTGGAGCACTACTGCCTGCCTCTGCATCTGCACCTTTGTGATCAGAGACAGCAGTCAAATATCAGAATACAGATCCCCAGTGTTTGCCCACATGGTTCTTAGAAGCTGTGTGAAGGCTGCTTCAGGAGTACATTCATACTGCCTTTCATGGGACTGGAGGGTGAGGTAGCGCACTGAACTTAGAGCTGAAATGGATCAAAATTACCTTCAATTTACCATCTAAGCCCGCCTCTACAAGTTGCAAGCTTTTCAGAAAAGTTTTATCAGACAGATTCCACTTATGTGATTATTGTCTAAGTGAGGAGACAGATTTCTGGTGGTTCTTACTCCAACATCTTGACAGAAACCTCTCCAATTGTTTTTTTGTTTGTTTGTTTGTTTTTTTAGTTTAGCAATAGTTGACAATATGTTAGTTCCAAGTATACAACATAACGATTTGATATTTGTCTGTATTGCAAAATAATCACAGTAAATCTAGTTAACATTCCTCACCACACATAGTTATAGTTTCTTTTCTTGTGTTGAGAAATTTTAAGATCTGCTTCCCTGCTGGCTCAGATGGTAAAGAATCTGCCTGCAATGTAGGAGACCCAGGTTCAATCCCTGAGTTGGGAAGATGCCCTGGAGAAGAGAATGGCAACCACTCCAGTATTCTTGCTGGGAAATCCCATGGACAGAGGAGCCTGGCAGGTTATACTCCATGGGGTCACAAAGAGTCAGACACAACTGAGCGACTAAGTACTTAGCTCTCACTTATCAAATAAATAATGCAGTATTATTAACTACAGTCACCATGCTGTATCCATTAGCTTTGGATTTAAGAAAATAAAACAAGTCAAAATATTTGAATCAAATAATAGTTAGAACACAAAGAAACATGTTGTCTGAAACACAGAATAACCTGTTTTCTTCTAGCCAATTAACAGGTGACCCATTGGATCGACTCAGTTTTTGTTTGCCTAGAGACTAGAAAAATACCTACAAAAAATGTTATTAATATTACAGAATTGCAGATTGGCACCATTTTGTGGGTCAGTTAACAAAATAATTGAAAATATCTTGTCTAAAGATGGAGCCAAACTTGTCTACACGCCACAGTGAAGTACAGTGAATTGTTACTTCAGAGATTGTTGCTTCAGTATCAGCATATCAATAAAATCTGAATAGCTATTCTAATATACCTATTCTATACTAAATGCTTTTAATTAATTTTTGAAGATCTAGCTGCTAAGTTAAAAATACTTGAATAATAAAATTTTTTCCTTAGTTTTAATGTTCTTTTTATATTTGATCCCTGGTTGGGAAGATCCCCTGGAGAAGGGAATGGCAACCCCCTCCAGTATTCTTACCTGGAGAATTCCATGGACAGAGGAGCCTGGTGGACTACAGTAGTCTGTGAGGTCACAGAGAGTTGGACACAACCAAGCAACTAACACTTTCACTTTTCACACTTTATGTTCTTTAGAAGCATCCATTTCCAAACTATTAGCTAGCATGCTATTTAGGACATATACTTGTTCTCTTCAGCATATGTTTTGTAATGTCTGATCAGCTGCATTTTACTGACACAAGACCAGTTAATTCTGGTGTAGTTCATATGATATTCTCAAATAAGAAACTTTGGGCTCAAATAAACTGATGAATATTTTCTTGCCTGAATTGTTATATCAAAACATCCCATCTCTTTAATATATTTTCTTTAGGGAAGTCATTTACACCAACAAAAGCAGTCATTTAGGGAAAAAAGTATAACTTTAAAAAACCTCTTTGGTCTGAAAAATCTTTAACTTGATATTTGCTTAATTCTATGTCTATATATCAACTAAAGACAAAAGTACTTGGGGAAGGAAAAGTGTTTGAACAACATGGCACTTTTGAGAACATGAAGATGTTAAACTTGCCTATATTTCTAGAATGTAAAATCCTTAAGTAAAGTAATATCTGTTAATAAAAAGAACTAGGAGAAATGTTTAATAAAAATCATGGAAAGGGGGTACTTTTTATCTATAGTCAACATCAGGGCAGAGATAAAGGGATTTTGAAGGAGAAAGACTAAAGCTCAGGAATTCTGTAGAGCCAGAGAATACCAGTTAGAAATAATCATGAAACCATGGGCACCAGGGGAAATTTGAACAATTTTAAGAATATTATACTTTCCTCAAAACATGAAAGTTGGACAAATCTTGTCCTTCTAATCTCTAGCTAAACTATACCTTTAAGGGCCAAAAGACAGAGTGGTGTTTAGGGTACACAGACCTGTTCAAAGTGTCAGGATTCAAACATTTGAATAGAAGCACAAAGGAAGCAAATACTGTTTTTTGTTTTTGTTTTTAATTTCCTGTTGATACTACCACAGAAAACATCACAGATTTTTTTTTTTTTATTCTATCTGCTAAGCTATTATAGAATACAATCCCGGGAAATGGACCTAAGAGAATTACCTTCTCTTTTGGTACTAAAAACAATTCCTAAACTTCTATATTTTTAAATCTCTCATAAGGTAAAGTCTGAGAAGAAATACAAGTTGAGATTCTTAGCTATAGCAATTAAAAATATTCTTTTACGTTGCCAACAAAGGTGATTCAGTCAAAGTCTATGTGAGATTATTGATGATGAAGATAACTATCATGCTGAAGATATATGGATTATGTGTAATTTAAAAATAAGTCCCGATATTATTTTCAATAATGCATTTAATTTTTTGATTCTGGTAGTTCTTTAAAAAATTGAAGTTGATAACATTATTACTTTTCATGCCTGCTTGTTTTTGTTACTATTATAGTTAAAAACCATAGTCACTGAGAGGCATAATTATATCTTAATTTTTATATTTATAAACCTCATATTTTAAGTGTATTTTTATTCATAGAAATATTTCTTTAAACCATACAGTTAGTACAGAAGCATCAATTGCCCATCAACTTACCTATATATAAACACTTTTTTGGAGTCACATCTTACCTGAGGACATTCTTACTTTAGCTGAGAATGCAAAAGTTACATTCATGAAATAACTTGTTATCCCTGCAGAAAAACCCCACACATTAAAATATCCTAAATAAGGAAATTATGTACATTACCATTTTTGAGGGAACTTTGAGAACTAATTTTTTTTAAAAAGTGAATCCCAGAAAATGTATAAAATCAGAGAAACCATTGCCAAAAGTTTAATCTCAACCTCATTGAATTCTAATATAATAAAATGTGAGAATGTTTAAAATGTTCCCTTACAATGTGGAAAACCTAAGCCTCTAATGAAAACTCAATTCTGCCTGAAGGACTTTGTGTCATTATCCTATACACTTAGGCATTCTGGGTGGTTAGGCCTCAGCCTATGACATTTGAGAATTAGACCTGTTTTATTAGCCCTTATTTTTCAAAAGTAAGATATATTTGTCCCTTAGCCTATTGATTAAAAAATACCACTACAATATTGTAAAGTAATTAGCCTCCAACTAATAAAAATAAATGAAAAAAAATACCCTAATTGTTTAGGGCCTTATCACAAAAAGATGATTTTTCTTGAAAGTAGTCCCATTAACTTCTATGACATTTAGACTTCAGCCTGTCTATATAGATGAGTTATTCGGTTTCTTGGATCTATCATGAGGCATCCATTGGTCAAAACATTGCCTTCAAATCAAAAATTTGTAAAGGGTATCATTTGCCCAATGTCTGCCTATGCTGAGTGCTAAAATCCTGATTCTCATTGTCAGATAGGGCCCACCTATTTCACTTTCTTGTTCTTAAACAATATTTGACTAGACAGTTCTATGTGGGATTTACCAAAACAGCAAAGGATTAATTTTAGTTGTCTGTCCCCTTTGGAAAACATGTGTTACCTAAGAGCTGTTTAAGCACTCTAGAAAACTATTCAAACAGCATACCCACTCATGAAATAGGTCACAAGGAGGTGTCCTCTGCTTTCCTCACTTTCCCTTCAACAACTTGAAAGAGTATTTCAGGCCATAGAAAAAAAGGACTGTCTTTGCAGTGAACCTCATCTTATCACTATAGCAGAGGACCCTAACACTTGGTTCCAGATATTTTTACCAATATGATCAATGCCACCCTTTGGTTAGTTGTGGATACTAATGCTGGTGACAATGATGTCCTGGCTTTTCCCAGAAACAGTAGCACCTTTGCCTTATAGTAAACCTCATTGGGGTTATTAACTTCCAAACTTCTGCAGTCAGTAACATTATATAATTTGTTAATTTCACCCCAAGAGCTATCCTCCAATAAAGTACATGAATTTATTTTTTTAATGAAGAAAGCACCAATGGGATTCTTATGAAAGTCTGTCTGTTGTGTTTGTCACCTGACCTTCACAACCTCAGTCTTGCTCTAGCCTTATCAAGAACATTGGGTTTTAAAACTGGAGACTTTAATGTTTGCAACAAATACCAGCTGTTGAACATGATCACAATCTGAAATCAATACTCCCTCCTACAGTTTTCTTGACCTATTTGGTCAACTTGAGTAAATGTGATTTGTATCAGCTGAAACTCCAGGACAGGGTACAAAGGTATAGAAGAGGGAAGGGTCATATTTCCAGTCAGTATCAGAAAGACTTTTTTTTGTATACATAGAAGATTGTGTTTTTAGATCTTCATGACAATTTTGAATAGTTGGTGATATCATTTGGGGTGTATAGGATACTGCTATCTCTTTTTTAACATATCCTAAACAATGTTTTCTAGGATCTAACTGGAACATTTACATAAGAATATGTTTGAGTATAAGCTAACATATTAGTGTGATCCTAAAAATTACACCTCCTAACCATTAAAAATAATTAGAAAAAAAAGGAAGAACTATTAAATAAATAATTGAGGACATTTAGTTACCTTGGCATGGCAGTGATGCTGTTTGTGGTAGTCGTGATGAATTCCTACCTTCTGTCATTCACTAAATGAATTACAAATGGAATTAAGAACTAAGTGTAATAAATAAAGTCTTGAGAGATTCAGAAGAAATGAGGTGAATACTCATCTCACCTTAGATTGATTATCCTTTAAAAAACAAGCAAAACCACTGAAACAACTGAAAACCAGAAGGATAGGCATTAAAAAATAAGACATACCTACACACAATTAAAATAATGTATTTCAAACAACACAATAAAAATAAAACTAAAAACTCTGAGAAAAAGTGTTTATTTGTAACATAGAACAGATATGCAGCAATCCATATATAAAAAGGTAAATATACTTAAAGAGCCCTTATGAGTAAATAAGAAAGAAAACTGCAACAGAAAAACAGGGCAATAGATGAATAGGTCACAGAGAAGTAAGCAGTTTATACACAGAAGCTTCAACTAGTACTAAAAAGTTAAGTCTCAATTAGAAAAGATTTTTAGAGTAATGGCACTCCATGCATACAAAAAAAAATGAGCATTTTTGTCTACTATTACTGAGTATTTCAAGGTAATCTTTCATTGGTGGAGGGATGCCATTGTATATTAAAAGCCTTAGAAATGTGTATACCTCTGGCAAGTGGATATTTTTTTTACCACTGAGCCACCTGAGAAGCCCCTCCCAGGGGCTGTTACGTGCACCTTCTCTGACTTTTGCTAAAATGGCAGTTCCACAAGAGTAGGGAACGTCCCTGTCTGGTTTACTGCAGTATTTCCCCAGGGCCTGGATATACACTGAATTAGACCCCTCCTACTCAGTGAAAGGCCACAGGAGAGTGGAGGGCAGAACAGCAGAGGGAGAAGCCCAAGGTAAGAACTGGCAGAGCTTCAGCTCTCACAGGCGTTCCAGCTAGCTCTATTTTTTTTTTTTTCTTCTCATTTTCAGCTGTTAGTTTAGGGGAACCACAAAAGTCCTCCTTTCTTCTTAGTTGCTTTGAATATGACTTCTGTCAAGAATACCAGAGTGGGTTGCCATTTCCTTCTCCAGGGGGTCATCCCAAACCAAGGATTGAACCCACGTCTCCCACTTTGCAGGCACATTCTTTACTGTCTGAGCCACCAGGAAAGCCCAAGAATGCTTGAAAGATCCCTAAACAACAATAACCCTCTGAAGATTCCATTTCAGGAAATCAAGTGAGGAGACCCATGAGACACCTCAAATCCAGGCCTAGAGCACTGTGATCTAGAACTCCACCCAGAACAGATTTTCATCTCGCAGATTAACCTCTGGATGTTCCATGAGCAAAAGTGTTAGTCACTCAGTTGCGTCTGACTCTTTGTGACCCCATGGACTGTGGCTGGCCAGGCTCCTCTGTCCATGGGATTTTCCAGGCAAGAATGCTGGAGTGGGTTGCCATTTTCTTATCCAAGGGATCTTCCTGACCCGGGGATTGAATCTACATCTCCACCATCTCCTGCCCTGCAGACAGATTCTTTACCCACTGAGTCACCTAGGAAGCCTCATTACTTTCATGGTTAAGGTTAAACTCTCTCTCACCAACAGTGCCTTTGGTGCTAGAGTTCAGACTTGCTTCTGAAACCTGAATCCCCAATATTCCTTAGCCTGTGTCCTATGGACAGCCATATCATTTTTAAAATTATACTATTGGGAAAAAAAAAGAGAGAAGGCAATGGCACCCCACTCCAGTACTCTTGCCTGGAAAATCCCATGGACAGAGGAGCCTGGTAGGCTGCAGTCCATGGGGTCGCTAAGAGTCAGACACGACTGAGTGACTTCACTTTCACTTTTCACTTTCATGCATTGGAGAAGGCAATGGCAACCCACCCCAGTGTTCTTGTCTGGAGAATCCCAGGGACGGGGGAGCCTGGTGGGCTGCCGTCTATGGGGTCGCACAGAGTCAGACACGACTGAAGCGACTTAGCAGCAGCTGCATTGGGAAAAAAGGACTTTCTGATAATCTCTATTTGATTTGTACATGCTGTTCCCTCTAACTAAAATACCCCTCCCAAACATCCATATTTTCTTTGACATTATATTTATATAACATTGAAAAATTACTTAGCTACTATTCCTCCTTGACATGCCACCCTGCAGTCCAGCAGGCTCCTCTCTCCTCTAATTCACCAACTCTTACTGGTTATTCTGACCTATAAATGTTAGTTGGATTTTTTTTGCCCATCTCCCATGAAGCACTTGAATGCTCTATCTTATTTACTCGTACGAGATTTGTGGGTCCTAAGAACCTGGAATGCATTATTTATACACACATGCATACATCCACACACACCCCACCCACACACGTGCACAATTAGCTATATTTAGAAAAGAATTGAAGCAAGTGACTGGAAGTGTATAGATTTGGGTTCCTTTTTTCCTTAAGATCTCTTTAGTCAATTTGCAAGAAATACTTACATAGAAACATGTCCTGATAGCAACTTGGCTTTCCCTGCCATCTAAAAGGATCTGTGGCTATTAGCATCTCACAAAATATTTTGTAATTAAGGGGACTTGGATATCGCAGTTCACTACCTTTATAATAAATCTACCTTTTTAACATTTATCTCTGAATCTCCAATACCCAGTGGTTGGTCCATATTGTTGTGTTGTTGTTTAGTCACTGAGTCATATCCACTTCTTTTGCAACACCATGAACTGTAGCCCACGAGGCTCCTCTGTCCATGGGATTTCACAGGCAAGAATACTGGAGTGGGTTGCTATTTCCTTCTCCAGGGGATCTTCCCAACCCAGAGATCAAAACCATATCTCCTTCATTGGCAGATGGGTTTCTTACCACTGAGCCACCAGGGAAGCCCCAGTTGGCCCTTAGAAGGAACTTAATAAATGTGAGTTACTGATTGGGGCATAGGCTTAGTACTGTGATATTGAATGGTTTGCCTTTGAAATGAACAGAGATCATTCTGTTGTTTTTGAGATTGCATCCAAGTACTGCATTTTGGACTCTCTTGTTGACCATGATGGCTACTCCATTTCTTCTAAGGGATTCCTGCCCACAGTAGTAGATATAATGGTCATCTGAGTTAAATTCACCCATTCCAGTCCATTTTAGTTCGCTGATTCCTAGAATGTCAACATTCATTCTTGCCATCTCCTGTTTGACCACTTCCAATTTGCCTTGATTCATGGACCTAACATTCAAGGTTCCTATGCAATATTGCTTTTTACAGCATCGGATCTTGCTTCTATCACCAGTCACATCCACAGTTGGGTGTTGTTTTTGCTTTGACTCCATCCCTTCATTCTTTCTGGAGTTATTTCTCCTCTGATCTCCAGTAGCATATTGGGCACCTACCAACCTGGGGAGTTCCTCTTTCAGTATCCTATCATTTTGCATTCTCATACTGTTCATGGGGTTCTCAAGGCAAGAATGCTGAAGTGGTTTGCCATTCCCTTCTCCAGTGGACCACATTCTGTCAGACCTCTCCACCATGACCCGCCCATCTTGGGTGGCCCCACACAGCATGGCTTAGTTTCATTGAGTTAAACAAGACTGTGGTCCTGTGATCAGATTGGCTGATTTTCTGTAATTATGGTTTTAGTGTGTCTGCCCTCTGATGCCCTCTCGCAACAGCTACCGTCTTACTTGGGTTTCTCTTACCTCGGACGTGGGGTATCTCTTCATGGCTTCTCCAGCAATGTGCAGCTGCTGCTCCTTACCTTGGACGAGGGGTATCTCCTCACGGCCGCCGCTCCTGACCTTGAACATGGAGTAAGTCCTCTTAGCCCTCCTGAGCCCCGCAGCAGTCGCTCCTTGGAGGTGGGGTTGCTCCTCTCGGCTGCCGGCCCTGCCCTCGGGCGAGTGGTAGCTCCTCTCGGCCGCAGCTCCTACTCTGTCGCAGCCTGGCACTCTCCTAATCCAAGCCTGTGCCCCAACCAGTAACGCTGAAGAAGCTGAAGTTGAATGGTTCTATGAAGACCTACATAGAAGTTCTATGAAGACCTACATAGAAATTCTATGTAGGTTAGTTCTAAAAGGTTAGTTTTAGAACTAACACCCAAAAAAGATGTCCTTTTCACTATAGGGGACTGGAATGCAAAAGTAGGAAGTCAAGAAACACCTGGAGTAACAGGCAAATTTGGCCTTAGAGTACAGAATGAAGCAGGGCAAAGGCTAATAGAGTTTTGCCAAGAGAATGCACTGGTCATAGCAAACACCCTCTTCCAAGAACACAAGAGAAGACTCTACACATGGACATCACCAGATGGTCAACACCAAAATCAGATTGGTTATATTCTTTGCATCCAAAGATGGGGAAGCTCTATACAGTCAGCAAAAACAAGACCAGGAGCTGACTGTGGCTCAGATCATGAACTCCTTATTGCCAAATTCAGACTTCAACTGAAGAAAGTAGGGAAAACCACTAGACCATTAAGGTATGACCTAAATCAAATCCTTTATGACTATACAGTGGAAGTTAGAAATAGATTTAAGGGACTATATCTGATAGACAGAGAGCCTGATGAACTATGGATGGAGGTTCATGACATTGTACAGGAGACAGGGATCAAGACCATCCCCAAGGAAAAGAAATGCAAAATGGCAAAATGGTTGTCTGAGGAGGCCTTACAAATAGCTGTGAAATGAAGGGAAGCAAAAAGCAAAGGAGAAAATGAAAGATATTCCCATTTGAATGCAGAGTTCCAAAGAATAGCCAGGACAGATAAGAAAGCCTTCCTCAGCAATCAATGCAAAGAAATAGAGGAAAACAACAGAATGGGAAAGACTAGAGATCTCTTCAAGAAAATTAGAGATATCACGGGAACATTTCAGGCAAAGATGGGTTCGATAAAGGACAGAAATGGTATGGACCTAAAAGAAGCAGAAGATATAAAGAAGAGGTGGCAAGAATACACAGAAGAACTGTACAAAAAAGATCTTCATGACCCAGATAATCACAGTGGTGTGATCAGTGACCTAGAGCCAGACATCCTGGAATGTGAAGTCAAGTGGGCCTTAGAAAGCATCACTACAAACAAAGCTAGTAGATATGATGGAATTCCAGTTGAACTATTTCAAATCCTGAAAGATGATGCTGTGAAAGTGCTGCACTCAATATGCCAGCAAATTTGGAAAACTCAGCAGTGGCCACAGGTCTGGAAAAGTCTGTTTTCATTCCAATCCCTAAGAAAGGCAATGCCAAAGAATGCTCAAACTACCACACAATTGCACTCATCTCACACGCTAGTAAAGTGATGCTCAAAATTCTCCAAGCCAGGCTTCTGCAATATGTGAACTGTGAACTTCCAGATGTTTAAGCTGGTTTTAGAAAAGGCAAAGGAACCAGAGATCAAATTGCCAACATCTGCTGGATCATCAAAAAAGCAAGAGAGTTCCAGAAAAACATCTATTTCTGCTTTATTGACTACGCCAAAGCCTTTGACTGTGTGGATCACAATAAATTGTGGACAATTCTGAAACAGATGGGAATACCAGACCACCTGACCTGCCTCTTGAGAAACCTGTATGCAGGTCAGGAAGCAACACTTAGAACTGGACATGGAACAACAGACTGGTTCCAAATAGGAAAAGGAGTACGTCAAGGCTGTATATTGTCACCCTGCTTATTTAACTTATATGCAGAGTACATCATGAGAAATGGTGGGCTGTAAGAAGCACAAGCTGGAATCAGGAGTGCCGGGAGAAATATTAATAACCTCAGATATGCAGATGACACCACCCTCTTGGCAGAGAGTGAAGAGGAACTAAAAAGCCTCTTGATGAATGTGGAAGAGGAGAGTGAAAAAGTTAGCTTAAAATTTAACATTCAGAAAACTAAGATCATGGCATCTGGTCCCATCACCTCATGGGAAATAGATGGGGAGAGAGTGGAAACAGTATCAGACTTCATTTTTTTGGCTTCCAAAATCACTGCAGATGGTGACTGCAGCCATGAAATTAAAAGACGCTTACTCCTTGGAAGGAAAGTTATGACCAACCTAGATAGCATATTAAAAAGCAGAGACATTACTTTGCCAACAAAGATCTGCCTGGTCAAGGCTATGGTTTTTCCAGTGGTCATGTACGGATGTGAGAGTTGGACTGTGAAGAAAGCTGAGCGCCGAAGAATTGATGCTTTTGAACTGTGGTGTTGGAGAAGACTCTTGAGAGTCCCCTGGACTGCAAGGAGAACCAATCAGTCCATCCTAAAGGAGATCAGTCCTGGGTGTACATTGGAAGGACTGATGCTGAAGCTGAAACTCCAGTACTTTGGCCACCTCATGTGAAGAGTTGACTCATTGGAAAAGACCCTGATGCTGGGAGGGATTGGGGGCAGGAGGAGAAGGGGGCAACAGAGGATGAGATGGTTGGATGGCATCACCGACTCGATGGGCATGAGTTTGAGTAAACTCCAGGAGTTGGTGATGTATAAGGAGGCCTGGCGTGCTGTGATTCATGGGGTCACAAAGAGTCAGACATGACTGAGACACTGAACTGAACTGAATAAATGTTAGTGGTAACAATATTGAATTTTACTTGAAGGTTAAGATATGTCCCCACCCTTCTTTGTTCTAGAAACAAAGACTTACTTCAAGAAAGCAGTCTTCTTCCAAATTTAATTTATACAAGTCTCACAGATGCCCGTGCCCTGCCCCGTTTACCTAAGACAAGGCTGAACACAGACCCTCCAGGTCTCATCCTTTGTCTAAGAAATGACTAGATGAATTTCTTATCCCCACTAATCAGTTAGAACAAAATGTTTATTACCCAAACTTTGATTAAGTTTATGTCCTCCTTCCAAGTTCCTAAGCTTCAGCTCACTTTCAGCCTGAGCCAGAGTACACCGCCTCCTAAGAGTAGACTGGCCTCAAGATAAAACATCCTCTGACCTACTGTACCATTGTGCCAGCTTTTCATCCCACTTGCCCACACCTGGTTCTGTTTGGCTTTGTTTGCTCTTCTTTATAAAAGGGTATTTCATTTGTATAACTCTTGAGAAGCTCAAAGTTCTTATATCACAGAGGTCTCTCTGTTATAATTGCCCCTTTTCCCAGCATTGGAAGAAATCTCTTTCCTCTGGACCTTTGAACAGTCTCACCTTACCATGGCTCGATTTGTTTTTCACTTGAAGTGGGGAAAAAAAAAGTGAAGGAAACTGAACTCCTGTTAAAACAACTAGCTTCCTTTCTCACAGTTGTTCTGCTGCAATAGTAACACCATTACTCTCTTCCTGATCCCAGATGGACTCTGGTTTTTGACACAGTTCTACCTGCTACAATCCACTTATCTATCAGCCATCACTGTAAACTTCATTTGTCAGTACTGTCGAACAGTTCTGACCTCTCCCTTCATTTTAGGTTAATTTCTTCTTTATTGTGGCTCAGTCTATATCCTAATCCATACAGATTTTTTTTTTCCCTTACTTAGTTCCCAAGAAGATCTGACCTCTTTTCTTCAATTAAAATTGAGAAGGTTAGTTAGTTTTGAAAGACTTAACAGATACTATATTCCAAAGTTTGAGAAAAGTTATTCCAGATGCAAACGATTATATATATATATATAAAGTATTGGAGTTAGGAATTACAATTCATGCCCAATGACAATAAAATTAGCAGAAGTGTAATTGATAGAATTGGAGAAGGGAATGGCAACCCACTCCAGTATTCTCGCCTGGAAACTCCTATGGGCAGAGGAGCCTGGCAGACTATAGTCCATGAGATCGGAAAGGGTTGGATATGACTGAATGACTAAGCACAGTTGGTAGAATAATGAGAGGATATTTGGTATATTTAGGTGATTGCATTATTTAGATAAAAGTGAGCTTGATACAAAAGGACAAAATAATGAAATGCTTGACTGTGACGCAGACATGATAAAACTGTTTAAGATATTAGGTTAAATGGAGATCGGAAGAAGTTAGAAAGCAGAAAAGCAAAGCAAAATAGAAGACAGTCTGAATAAATAATACAGCTGAGAGGTGATTAGGATTATGATTTACAGGGGTTGGAAAAAAAAAGCATGTTAAGGATAGATATTGATTGCCTTAAGACCATTCTTTTGCCTTAGCAGACTGATCTAAGAAAATATTGCTGTAATTTATGTCAAAGAGTGTTCTGCCTATGTTCTCTTCTATGAGTTTCATGGTTTCAGGTCTTATATGTAGATCTTTAAGCCGTTTTAAGTTTTTTATAATATATGGTGTGAGGGAATGCTCTCATCCCACTATTTTAAATGTGGCTGTCCTATTTTTCCAGCACCAGTTATTGAAGAGACTATTTTATCCATTGTAGATTTTTTCCTCCTTTGTTGTAGATAAATTGACCACAAAGGCAGGGTGTTTCTTTTTTGTTTGTTTGTTTGTTTGACTTCTCTATTCTTCTCCATTGTCGTATGCTGGTACATACTGCTTTAATTAATTACTGTGGCTTTGTAGTATGGTTTTAGGTCAGAGAGGGTTATACCTTCTGTTTCATTCTTTTTTCTCAAGATTATTAGCAATTTGGGGTCTTTTGTGGTTTTCTGTCAATTTTAGGATTATTTGTCATACTTCTGTGAAAAATATCATTGGCATTTTGATAGGAATTGCATTAAATCTATAGATTGCTTTGAGTAGTATGGCCATATTAAGAACGTTAATTTTTCCAATCCAAGAGCTTGGAGTATCTTTCCATTTCTTTATATGATCTTCAGTTTCTTTCACCAGTGTTTTATAGTTTTCAGAGTATAGGTCTTTTATGTCCAAGATTAAGCTTATTCCCATATGCTCTATTCTTTTTGATGCATTGTTAAATGTGACTTTTTGTTTTATCTTTCTGATTTAAATGTATATAAAAGCAGCAGATTTCTACATATTAATCTTGTATCCCACAACTTTACTGAATTCATTTATTCTATTAGTTTTCACGTAGAGACTTTAGGATTTCCTATATAAAGTATGTCATCTGCAAACAGTAGCAGTTTTCCTTCTTCCCTTCCAATTTGGATCCCTTTTAGTTCTTTTTCTTGCCTGATTGCTGTGTCTGGGACTTCTAACACTATGTCAAATAGAAGTGGTAAGAGTGGATATTCTTTATTCTTGTCTCATTTACAAATTTAGAGAAAATGTTTTTATTTTTTCACTGTTTAATATGATGTTATGATTTATGGATTTGTCATAAATGACTTATTGCAGTGAGATATATACAACTACACGTTAATTGTAGGATGCAGACAGGCATATTTAACACTAAATGTTTTGAATATTTAAGTACAGTCAACACAGGAGAACAATTAAGAACATTAAGAAAAACAGTTTTGAACTTATTTTTCATTAGTTGACGTTATTGTGTTAAAGAGATATGGATAATACACTTCTGCATGGGCATTCTGAATGAGGTATACAAAAATGTGATTATGATAGTGTTAAATTATAGGGTCATTTTTTCAATCATCTTATAGGTTAACAAATACAAACCTCATCAGACATTAAAATCCACTATTTCAGATAAGGAACAATGATTTATAAGAACTAAGTGGCAGATTTAGCACAACCTCACATTTTAATAAAAGTATTAACACAGTTTTAGTTATTAAAATTTTGAGAAGGTTAACAATTTAGATATAAATAGAGTAAAGCACTGATCAATCTAATGGGAGATAAAGGGTAAAGCATGCAAAGCTCAGACTATAAAAATCCAATTATTCGTGTTACTCTGCATACATTTGGCAGTCATATTTTACTGCTATCCCCTGTGTCACTTGTCTTGCTGCCTCTTATCAAGACTCCTGTGTTTGCATTTTAATTGGCTTGGGGAAATGCAAAGGAAAAAGAATAAGAAGTTGTAAAATAAAGAAAGGGCTCTGCATATTTGAAAGCATGTATGTGACCCTTTCTGATTATATTATGTTAGTGCTTTAGATACCATTGTGCTCCAAAAGTCAGATTCCTATCAGTCTAACTGCCTTTAAACTGTTGCTTCCAAACTAAATACATTTTGCAAAAGTTTGTGTCACCACTTTTAATAGTGCTTAATACATACAAGTGGAGAAGGAAATGGCATCCCTCTCCAGTATTCTTGCCTGGGAAATCCCGTGGACAGAGGAGTCTGGTGGGCTATAGTCCATGGGGTTGCAGAAGAGTCGGACAAAACTTAGCAACTAAACGACAAAAAAGCAATACATACAAGAACCCTATCAGACTTGAATAAACTCCCACTAGGCTACACGCACTTTCCACAAAGTGAAAGAATAGGTCACACATTTAAGGGGTTATGTTTCTTAATTTTTTTAATGCCTATATTCCTCAATTTTCTCATCTGAAAATGTGAGTGACAAGAACTACTTCATAAAACAGCTATGAGGGAAAAGGAAAAGGTGATGTATGGACATGCCTGATAAAGTGTCCTGATGAAGTGGACTCTCTGAGAGTTGATTCATGGTTTTTTGTTTGACCTCTGAAGTGGTTTTGAAGCTGCTTCTAGGGCAGTAGTTCTTAAACTTCTCATTCTTAAAACCTCTTCACACCCTTAAAAATTATTGTGGATCCCAAAAATCTTTTGCTTATTTATATTATATATTTTAATACTATATTTTGAATTAAGATTTAAATGTATGTGTAATTTTTAAATACATCTTTATCAATTTATTTTAAATAACAATGAACTCTTTACATCCTAACATAAACATTTTTCAAAAATCTATATTTTTACAAAACAAAAGAAAAAGTTAAAAGCTTTGCATTGTTTTGCATTTTTCAAACTTCTTTAACATCTAGCATAAGAAATCTAAGATTCTAATATCTGCCTCCACAATCAGTGTTTTACAGTATGTTGTTTTGGTTGAAGAATAGAAAGAAAATGAGTGCTTACACAGACCTGTGGTAAGAAAAGGGAAGACCTCAAGGTCTTCCTAAAGAAGTCTTGGGGACCCTAAGAAGTCCTGAAGCCACATTTTGAGAATTGATGTTCTGCGGAATGGACACAAAGAGAAGAGCAGGCTGTTTCCAGCCCTGGCTTCACGTCATATCTTGGATACTTGAACAGGAGTTGGAGATACTGGAGACCTACCCTTTGCCTTCAGGCTGCCTTTAACCTGGTGATCTCTCCATTGTGGTGTTATAACCCGTACACATTTTGTGTGCCAAGATGCCAAGATGATCAGAGCTTTGGTCCACACTTATTTGACAAAGGAAGATGGAAATAGAGGAAAGAAGCTACTTTATAATGACACATTTGTTGACCAAGAAATAAGAACAAGTGCTATAAGGCAACAAAAACATTTATTTGGAGTTAAATCACAGTTCAGAAGACACAGGTTCAGGCAGAAACCCAACGGAGGAGGTTTGAAAGCCGAAGAATTTTTGAAAGAAAAGGAGGAAGCTTATACAAATTGTGTTGCAAGAATCTTGATTGGTGCTGGCAGATCGAAACTATGTTATTGGTTGCTATGGTTGTTACTAGGTGAAAATTTATTAAGTAAGTAAAGTCGCTCAGTCATGTCCGACTCTTTGCGACCTCGTGGACGGTGGCATACCAGGCTCCTCTGTCCATGGGCTTTTCCAGGCAAGAGTACTGGAGTGGGTTGCCATTTCCTTCTCCACAGGATCTTCCTGACCCAGGGATCTGTCTGGCATTGCAGACAGACGCTTTACCGTCTGAGCCTCAGCAATTTTCAGGATGCTGTGGTCTTGCAAGTTGGTCCTGTTCAAAGTTCATGTTCCTTCCAGAGGGAGATGCGCACAGACCCCACTTCCCCAGGGGCCTGCTGGGTCCATTTCAGTGCCCTGTTGGCCACACAGACTCCATTTTCACATACTGATGCTGTGGAAGTTTTGCCTACTCCATTTCGGGGGTCAATCTTCCTTATTACTAAATACTGTCAATCCTTGATATAAGCAAATTTAACATTTGCCATTTCACAAGTGGTTGTGAAGATACATGGCATGTAATCATTCATAGCTTTGTTGAGGTGTGAGTTTGAAACAGACATCAAGGCTGGCATGCAAGAGTGACTGAGTCATGTGACCGGTTAGCTTAGCAGATCCGCAGCAGCACCATCCCAGCAGAATTCACCAATGGCCGCTCTTCTGGAGGCAACTGCTTTTAGAAGTCTTAGGATTTGGGAGAGTGTTGCTTTGCGAAAATGACCTTGGGGAATTGAAAAGCCAACTACCAGTCTTGATATGGAAACAAAATAGAAAGTGAAACTATCTAAACTGTGGTGCTTGTTTAAAAAACATAAAAACCCTCCACATTTCACTTCAGTCCAATATTTATGAAATAATAAAGGATCCAAAGATATCACTTAAATTTAAAATATATTTTATGAGGATAAATAGATATAATTGTGGTATTCATAAATTTGAGCATTTGAAAAACATTGTCTATTGTATGGAATTAATGTTTAAATTCAATTTAGAATAATGAGTGTTGTTTTTAATTCTCAACTTGATGTGCTTTTGTAATCTTTGGCTAAAATCTATATTAATTATTAGTTATATTAAGTAATATTTACAAAACCATTATAAAGGCTTCTCAGGTGGCACTCATCGTAAGGAACCTGCCAATGCAAGAGAGGAAAGAGACACAGGTTCAATCCCTGGGTCAAAAAAATCCCCTGGAGGAGGAAATGACAACCCACTCCAGTATTCTTGCCTGGAGAATCCCATGGACAGAGGAGCCTGGCGGGCTGCAGTCCATAGTGTTGCAGAGTCAGACAGGACTGAAGCAACTTAGCATGTTACAAAGTAAAACAGAAATAACTCATCAAATGGGGATATTGGCAGCATTATTTATATATTATGTATAATTTTTTCCTGATTATAGTTTTCTATGCTATCTGTAACTTAAGATGATCTATGAAGGACTGTGTTAAAAAGATTTAGAACAAGTGCTTGGTGTTTATAAAGTGCTATGTAAGTTTTTGCTATTTTTATACTTTCTTACAAATTCCAATCACAAGAAAAGATGACAAGAAAAAATAAGATAATTTATGGAGGACCTGCCCTGTTCAAGTTACTATTTTAGACACGGGGGATAAAGAGCCTAGAAGAGAATGGATGGTGTATGTTACGCAGCACAACATTCTAGTCCATGAAAGTCTCCAAATTTTTAGGAAAAAAAAATCTTGCTAGCTTCCCTCTGTTTTTGTAATTTGCATGAATTTTTAACATTATTGTATGTGGTAAGCTCACAGATGTTTATTCTATCTGAAACACTAAGCCAACTATTTCTTTGCCATTAACTGGTGAAGGCACCTTAAATAGTATAAACCTCAAAATAAACTTAATAGGACCCAGAGATCGAATCCAGGTCTCCCAAATTGCAGGCAGATTCTATACCATCTGAGCCACCAGGGAAACCCTTAAAAGCAGCACAAGGATTTCAAAAAATGTGTAACCTTTCTTAATGCAAGATGAAGTTTAAATAGTTACTGATAATAGAGTTTAAACTAAATTTTATAAAATCATAGTGTAGTCTTAAAGGGAAGAAGACTTTTTGATCCAGATGGTCTTTTTATCTAAGCTGTATAGAAACTTTACCCAAAAAAACCAGCCTTGCTTCTCAGCCTGTTCACAGCCATCTAAAACTTGCTTGATTCTTCTGACTGCTTATAATATGGTGTCAGGTATTGGACTGGCTATCAAACTACCATATGCTTGAGGTAATGAAATGCTTAATGTTTGACTAAGTTAATTACACTTGAGCTTGTTAATTTTTAATCAATAAAATTCTCCATATTCTCAATAGAAAAAGACATATAACCTGAAAGTCATGTTACCACCATCCCAACCCTCGGCAAAATCCAACTCAGAATCCCCAGTCACACCTCTCACATCTAATCAGAATTAAACATAACTTCTGTGCTCTGTAGATACTACTATTATGGAATTTGTCATAGTTGAATATGTCAAAACTGGGTTGCAAATTTCAGGGAACCAAAGGTGTCTATTAGACTTTTTTTTTTCCTCTCTAATTCTTAGAGTAGTGTGAGGGAAATAGTAAACCTTCAACAAGTGTTTATAGGGATTAATGAATTAATCTTCAAGCAGCTTTTTACTTAAAAGCAAAATAAAATTAACATGGTAAAAATGATATCATATGCCATATGATGGACAGATTTTATTTTCTAGCTATTCTTTGTATTTTAAAGGAATACTCCTACACCATTCCTTTTCCATATGGTTGAAAGGGAGTGATTCCATCTCCATACCTTCAGGGTAGTCTTTCTATCTAGGATTTTAGGAACTTCTTCCCCACCCCCAATGTTAATTATGAGAACCGATATATTCCTTTACTTTGATTTAGATAATTCCACTTGGGCGTCAAACAAGTTCAGCTGCATCTTGGCTAAATCAGTGTCTGCATCTTAGAATCCCTCATCAGAAATACTCATCACGTTCACATTTTTTAATGCTTTCTTAACTAAAACTTTGTATGTGTATGTAATGCTTTTTTTTTTTTTTTGCTTCTTATTCTACAGAAAGTTTTTAACTCCCCGAACTAGTTTTTATTTTTCTTTTTTACAATGTTTCAAATATTTTGGGCAAAGTCAGACTATTTTTAAATAGACTTAGAAAATGAGATTTTTTTCATAACTTGTCTAAGTATTTGATAAGTGAAGATTTTCACTTCCATTCTCTTTGACCAGCTTGTCATTTGTCTTTATTTTCTCCAGTGATTTTATTTTTCATCCTCTTTTGCTTACTCAAGATAAAGAAAAGCAAAGGTACATCTGTGTAACACTTTAGCAGTATTCACTTTAAAAAAAAAAAAGCACAAAGGTTAAAGAAAGATATTTCATTGTACGTAATGAATTGGTAATGCCTTATCTTTCTCTTTTAACTCTCTTTATTAAAAGAGAGAAACTGTTAAAGAGTAGATATTTGTTTCTTTTGAGCGTATTTCTTTAGTTCCTGACCCCCCTCCTTATCTCTCAAAAATTGATAAAATGAAGTTTTACATTTCAGACCCTAGGTACAGACAAAAAAACTAGCTTAGAACTTTTTATGTAGCCGAGGAATGCTAAAGAAAGTAAGAAAAATATTTCATGCTCTATTTAGTGTTTCCACTTGAATATTTTAATTATGTGCCTATTAGTATACATTCTTCTTATGTTTGTTTATTTGTTTATAGAGCAGTTTTAGGTTCACAGCCAAATTGAGAATAAGGTAAAAAAATTTTCACATTCCCTGCCCCTACTCATGCACAGCCTCCCCCATGATCATTGTGCCTCACCAGAGAGGTACATTTGTTATAACTGATGAACCAAAATTCACACATCACAGTCACCCAAAGTACATAGTTTACCTTAGAGTTCACTCTTGGGCTTGTACATTCTCTAGGTTTGGACAAATGTATAATGTCATGTATCCAACATTATAGTATAATACAGAGCATTTCACTGACCTAAAAAAATACTTTGTCCTCTGCCTGTTTGTCTCTCCCTCCCCTCCCTCCCCCAATAACCTGGGCAACCCCTACTCTTTTTTACTCTATAATTTTGCCTTTTCTAGAATGTTATCTAGTTAGAATCATACAGCATGTAGTCCTTTCAGATTGTCTCCTTTCATTTAATAATGTGACTTGAAGGTTCCTCCCTGTGTTTCATAGCTTGATAGCTCATTTCTTTTTATATTGAATAATGTTCCGCTGCCTGGATATACCAGTTTATTATTCCACTCATTTAGGGCATCTTGGTTGCTCCCAAGTTTTGGCAGTTATGAATAAAGCCTCCAAAAATGTCCATATGCAGGTTTTTGTGTAGACATAAGCATTCCTTTCCCTTAGGTTGAAAGTGAGGAGCATGATTGTGGGATTATACGGTAAGAGTAGGATTAGTTTTGTGAGAAACTGCTAAAATATCTTCCAAAGTAGCTGTGTCATTTGGTATTCCTAACAGCATAGAATGAGAATTCACAGTGCTCCACACCCTCACCATTGTGTAACATCATCAGTATTCTAGATTTTGGTCATTCTAGTGGGTATGTAGAGGTATCTCATTGTTTTAATTTGTATTTCCCTGATGATACATGATGTGAAGCATCTTTTCGTAAGTCTATTTGCCATCTATGTATCTTTGGTGAGGGATCTGTTAAAGTCTTTGGCCATTTTTTAATCAGATTGTTTTCTTATTGTATAATTTCAGTAACAGTCCTTTACCCGATATGTGTTATACAAGCATTATATCCCACTCTGTGGTCTGTCTTCTCATTCTCTTGACATTGTCTTTTGCAGAGCAGAAGTTTTTAATTTTAATGATGTCCAGCTTATCAGTTATTTCATAGGTTGTATCTTTGGTGTTGCCTCTAAAAAGTCATTTCCCTTGATTTGTTTTTGCTGTGTGTAGTACTGTGATTTAAAAAATCAGTCAATACTATTTAAGAATTATTTTAGAAATAGTAAAGTACCAATTGCAAAATATTGGGCTGGCCAAAAAATTTATGCAGGTTTTTCCGTAACATGAAAAACCTGAATGAACTTTTTTGGCCAACCCAGTATTACATTAAAAGAATTGGGAAACATCTGAATATTCATTTTAAATAAAAACATACATTTGTGCCTTATGATATCCAGAGTTATATTCAGTGATGCTGGATGTAATGGGTACAACCATGTCTCCTGCATAATAGCTTTGGTTATTTACCAGCCAACTGAAAAATTAGTATATGTTAAGGATTTAGTTGCCTTGCTTCAGTGGGCTAAAGCTTATGTCCTCCCAAAATTCATACATTGGAGTCTTAACCTTTAATGTGATGGTCTTAGGACTAGCCTTAGGGAGGTTATTAGGTCCTAAGAGCGATTTTCTCATGAATGGGTTAGTACCTTTACAAAAGCTACCCCAGAGAGCTCCCTCTCCACTTCTGCCCTGAAAGGTTACAGTGAGAAGATATGCAGTGAGTTTTATAAACCAGGAACAGGTCTTCACCAAACACCAATTCTTCCAGTGCATTGATCTTGGGCTTTTCAGCCTCCAGGACTGACAGGAATAAAGTTCAGCTGTTTATAAGCCAGTCTATGGTATTATGTTACAGAAGCATGAACTAAGACACTGGCTGTCCATTAGCATGCTGTGGAAAGATTACCTATTTTAAGTCCAAAATAATCTAGCCATCCACACGAACTCTTGTTCAAAACCCTTTTCAGTCAAATTGTAATTTGACATTTTTCTCTCAGGGGGAAAAAAAAAAAATTTTATTACTAATCTGTGAAATACAGAAACCAAGGCAATGTTTTTTGTTTAAAATAAACATTATTTTTTCTGTTGTGCGTGCCATGACATAATTGTTTACCATATAGAATACCTACTGCTGTTAATGTAATTGTCAGAAATATCTATTTTTAGTAAAGCTGACTAACCTGGCTAAAAAATACATTTCCAAGAGATTCACCCCAGAGATATTTACCCTGGGCTTCTCTAACCTATTGAACTTTAGAACGTCTATAAAATGCCTGGTGCACAAGCCCCATGTGAATTAAATAGCAGTCTTTATAGATGGGACCTTGGACTGTATTTTCAGAAAATCCCCAGGTACTTCTAAGGTGAAAATAAGGTGAAATACCATTTATTTGGGCCAAATGAATGTTCAGAATCTTGTTTTCAGTTTTTGTCATTTGTTGAGAACCATTTCCTTGACAAGAAGACATTCACTTAGTGTTGCTGGGTAATGTCAGGTGTTTTTCCTTTTATTTTTAACATGAAACATGTGATAAAAGCCTTGATAATCATAAACATCTGCATTTTAAAAGATTTCCATTGTTGTGAACTATTTTTGCTCAGTCAGCTCTTCCTGGGGGACTTTATCTCACTGGGAGGTAATCTATGTTTAGTCTTAACTCAAAAATTGAAAGCTCTTCAGAAAGGCTTGGGGCATATAGGTCATTAGCAAAAAGCTGAAATTGAAGTATTCACTGAAGTATCCATTATAATAATGAATACTTCTTTATTACAAGATTTATTTTCCTAGAGTAGTAATTTTCCCACATGGGCACACTGCAATATTTTATTGTGGTAGGTTTACTTTGAAGCTTATTTCTGAATACATGTAGCATATAAACAAAATCAAATAGGTAGTAATGAAGAGAGAACAAGAGAAGGGTTTTTATTTTAAAAAAAACAGAAGTAATGTTCAACTTTTTCATTCAGAACAACAAAATGCAAACTATTGGAAAGTTTGATTAACTTAAGAGGTAATTATTCACTAGCAAAAATCAAAGCAGTAGAAATAATTTTGGCAAAAATATTTAAAAATAACTAAGTTTAAATATTCCCTGTAGAATACCCTATACATTCTTTAGAATCTTGCTATAGAAAAGATGTTTCTATTATAATAAAATATCTGTTCCCAACTGCAACTTTATAAATGTGATTATGTCATTTATCTAATACAGTACAGGATATGTACATCTGAATAGGAGATGATTCCCACTCTCAGATAATTATCCATATTTGGATGATGCAGACATATGCATAAAAACTGCAATATAGTGAGTCCTATACTGATACAGTGTGGAGATCAGAAGAGGGCATGTTTCAACCCCAGGCACCGAGGAGCAAGACTGCCCAAAGGAAGAGGCATTTGAAATGGATTTCAAAGGATGAGCATTTTTCCATAGGGAGCAGAATGAGTAAAGTAACTCAGGAAAACTTAAAGCGTATTGTGGAGAGGCAGCCCTTCACTGTGTCCGGCACTTAGAACACAAGTGTGGAGACCAGCTGTCAGCGGGGCTGCTGACATTTTGACCCGGGGTCATGACAAATCTTGAATGTCACGCTAAGGATTTTGATCTTCCTCCC
Source organism: Cervus canadensis (assembly GCF_019320065.1). NCBI lineage: Eukaryota > Metazoa > Chordata > Mammalia > Artiodactyla > Cervidae > Cervus > Cervus canadensis. The sequence continues at coordinate 32,306,732 of NC_057409.1, read as the reverse complement.
TGGGGTCAGTGAAACGCTATCCACACAGTGCAATTTTGAGTTATTTAAGACTTCTCATTTCTTAGCTATGTTCCTTGTCCTCATGTGAAGCCATCTCCCCATGACAATACTTTAGCTTTTTCTTTCATATTAGTCCATGTGCTAAATTACAGATGTTTTACAATTACTCTATTTAAAATTAATACAAAAAAATAAAACAAAAAAATAAAATAAAATTAATACAAAACAGTAAGTGTTCTATAAAATATATTTTAGTACAGACTAGTTATTTCTATTAAAGATAGATCATTGTGATTGAGGTGTATGATTTCACTGAGATAGATATATATATATGTACTACATTTTTGATATGTCTAAAATCGAAATGTCTAAGATTTAGCAAATACAAACATATTTTATAACAGACACATTCAAAAAGACTTGCAATTTCTCAACCCATAAATAATACATATGCTGTAAGAAAAAACGTTTGAGTTAAGATAGAGGAAAGAATTGCCAAACTAAGGCTTTTTGGAGGTAAAGCTGTACAAATAATTACCCTGAGAACAGAGCTTTACTTGTTTGCTTCTTTGTTTAGTAAAACAAATAACTTTAGTCTTAAGGTTCATTTTGTAGTCCTGGGAAATTTTAAGTTTTTAAATATTTTACTTGTTGAAAGCAAACAAATGAATATTACAAATGAACATTCATGTGTTTAGCAAATATTATCAAGCACCCACTATGGATGAGGCAATGTTCTCAGCTCAAAGCACGCAGCAATGAAGCAGCGTAGAATCAACTCTGACTTTGTGGGACTCGAATTATAATGGCATTTGTCATAATGGAAGCAGGAAGCCAGTTAGACAATTAAAAAATCAACTAATCCATAATATGTCATGTGTCAATGGGTGGTGTTGAAAGACAAAAAGTAGGGGAAGGGGTCTAGGGTACTGGCAGAAGGAGGAATTTGCTAATTTTCATACTAGAATGATTAGTAAAGGGCTCACTTAATAAGGTATTATTTAAGCCATACAAATGGAAGAGGGAGCAAGATCAAAACTTAAGGTTGAAACATGTTCCCCAGTGTTCAAGGAGAGGCAAGTAAGCCCAACGCAACTGAAGAGAGTTAGCCAATGTTAGAACAACTGGAAGGATATGTGAACAAAACGTGAGAATGCATGGGGTGAAAGAGATGGAACCAAATCGTGTAGGGCCTCACCAACTTTTCTCAGAATTTGTTTTTTACTGTAAGACAGGAATCGATTTAAAGGTCAGACATTTTAGAAGAATCAATTTGGTTGCTCCTGAGACTAGGCCGTAGACAATGAGTACCTAAGGAGTCTATTGTGATAACCCAGGAGGGAGAGGATGGGGGCTTGGACCAGAGTGGAAACAGGTCAGGCAGGAACAAATGGCTGCATTCTGGATATTTTGAAGACATGAGAGGTGGGGATATCAATATACGAAATATTGAATTGCTGTTTACTTTTGTATTAAAATTGCCTTCATATAAGGCCTTATTCCCAATCTTGACCCTTTACTACTCTCTAAAATTTGTTTGTTGTGTTCAGAATAGTAACATGATTTAAAGGTTGTTTATGCACTTGTACACACTCCTCCCAAACTTTACCTTGGTAAACACATTATTAGAATCTCATAAGGTCATACTTTGAGCAATTAGTTGAAAAATAAGAAGTCGTAAAACATGAAACTTAAGGATTATTCCGATAACAGTTCAGTCTTTGAGAAAATAAAAGGCAGTTTCTGACTAATAATGATTCCCTGGCTCTTAAAATATGCTTTATTTCCTAAAATTTCAGTAATCAGATCTTTGAAAATTTTACTTAATGCTATCTTATATTTTAGGCTTTTATACATGTCTTTTGGGGCTTCCCTTGTGGCTCAGCTGGTAAAGAATCTACCTGCAATGCTGGAGACCTGGGTTCAATCCCTGGGTTGGGAAAAACCCCTAAAGAAGAGAAAGGCTACCCACTCCAGTATTCTGGCCTGGAGAATTCCATAGATTGTATAGTCCATGGGGTTGCAAAGAGTTGGAAACAACTGAGTGACTTTCACTTCACTTCATACTTGCCTTTGTTGATATTGGAAAATAGATAAATTAGCAATAAAGTATGAATAAAAATAATTCAAGTTGATTAATCTTAAGGACATCTTAAAGACAAAGCAGTGCACCGGTCTTGAAAACTAGTCCAGAGAATGTAAATAAGCTCAATAAAATATTTTTCAGAGAGAGTTTTTAATATATATCATTAATTATTTTAATTGAGTAATAAAAATCATATAAACTTCATGCCTAAGATGTGTTAAATTGTTTTCCTCCTGATAATTATTCCAGTTAATTTGTGGTCAAATAGTGACTACAGAAGTTTTAGAGATTCTTATGTCTTCTGTATAACTTATGACTATAAACCGTGGTCTGAATAATTTGCTGCCTCAGTAATGTCAAAATTAATAAGCTAAAGTTAATATTAGGAACTGTTTCAGCATTTGCTGCCCAGTAACCTTAAAATGTTTGCTGTTTTTAGTCACTCAGTCATGTCTGACTCTTTGTGACCCCATGGACTGTAGCCTGCCATGATCCTCTGTCCTTGGGATTTCCCAGGCAAGAATACTGGAGTGGGTTGCCATTTCCTTCTCCAGGGTATCTTCCCCACGCAGGTATCAAACCTGCATCTCCTTCATATCCTACATTGGCAGGCAGATTCTTTACCACTGAGCCACCTGGGAAGCCTAACCTTAAAATACTTTTCAGGATAAGATTTTAAAAAATAGCCAAAAATACTAATAATCTATTTTAGTATTCCTAAATACTAAAATATTTTGTTTTAGTCTCCTATCATTCTTGTTCTAGTTCCTTTCCCAGGCAAGACTGCAGTATGTTCATGCCTGCCTTGCAGAAACAAACATATTGACTTTGCATTGTCCTACTTTCTATGCGTCACGATATAGCTTTCCCTCTTTTCTTGGTTACCTATAGCCATTGCTGTAGCTGCCTCTGAGTGGTTCCCTTCTTCCTGCCATAGGTGGTGGCCATTTTGAAAATTCCAACTTTCCAATGAATAGCTTGGAGTTCATGTTATTAATAAAATTTGTTCCGTGCGTTAACTAAGTTTATACATGCATGTGTCTGTATACCCTAAAACCTTTAGCTTTCCTAACATACTATCTTCTCCCCCTTGTAATCCCATCTTGGATTATCATTATTTTATCCAAACTAGGAGCCAAGAATAGCAGCAAGTTTAAGATAGATAAAGATAAGTTTAAGATAGTCTGGCAAATTCTTTCATTTAAGCAGTTAACCTGGAATGTTCTTTTCTTTCTACGTGCCTCTTGCTGAGATTCTATGTTGTGTCTATTTGTAAATATAAAAGCTGCTCCTGCAGACAGATGGTTATTTACTGTGTTTTCTCTATTATGCAGGGTAAATTATTAACAAGAAAATAATTGAATATTGAATATGCCCTGGCAAAGAAATAATCTTTCACCAAGTCTATCGCATAGTATGCTGCGAGCATGCATTCCAATTAGTAGTGTGGGTCGAGGAGATTAATGTATCAGACTGTTTAAATTCAAGATCCAAACCTAGTTTTGTTAAGAGCTTAGTACATTGTGAGTTAATTGTTACTCAACTTTATTAACTTTCTGTAAGTTTCAACTGTATTTTATGACCCATGGATTTATATCATAATGCCATATACATGCCATTGAAAACATTTTCTCAAAAGTTCTTTAATATATTTTTTCATCTTGCTATAGAGCTGATCAAGTAATTTTTCATTTTAATATATTAAAATTTATGGGTAGAAAATATTTTACCTCATTTTTTATTAAGTAAGTTTTCAAAATATAAGTAAGTTTGCAAACTACTAAGTATTGAAATAAAAAATAACATATCCACCTAGGATAGGAAAATCACTGAAATATGTAAATGTTAAAGGATTATAATATGAATACACGAGCAAACAAAAATGTTTAATCATGTTATAGTAACAGTTCCCTGTATCAAATGTTCCCCAGTAACATTTGAGAACCGTGGTTCTCAAAGTATGATCTTTGCATTGACAGCATCAGTCACACCCAAGAGCTTGTGAGAAATTCATATTCCCAAAGCCCAGAGTTTCTGAGTCAGAAACTCTTAACAGTGGTGCTCAGCCATCATTTAATGATGTCATTCAAATGACATCAAAGTGATTCTAAAGTTGAACAACCACTGTCCTGTAGAGTAGTATATCCTTCTCAGGCACTATTTCAATTATAATACACAATCTGCATTTAAAAACCAGTATTATTATCCACATCAACAATTGAGAAGACTAAAATTTAGAAAGATTAACTTCTTCAAACGTCTATACCTAAACTGATGTCAGAGCCAGTACCTGATTTGACTTTCATTAACACTTGTCTCCATGAACAAACTCATAATTTTCAGTTTAACTAGACAGAAAAAAATTTTAAAGTATATATAAAATCTAAGTCAGTCAACACATTGACTTTGGCATGATATTGAAAATAGGGGAAGGACAGTCAATATACTAGTGTTAACTGAGCACAGACCATAGGAGAGGATTTCCTTGGTAGAGTGAAGGCTGCAAAAAAGTAAGTTATAGGGTTCCTGCCATGGAATGTTCTTTTAACAGATCATATTTTAGGAACTGTGTTAGGCATGAAAGATAGAACCATAAGCAAGACATAGTCCTTACCCTCAAAGATCTTATAGTCTACTGGCAGAAAGACCAAAAAAAATTGGTAATTTTTATATAGAACAAAATATGCTACAATATAAAAAAGGTACCATAATGAGCACATAGGAAAACATTTCTTCTGGCTCTGAGTTTTAAAGCAGGGTTGGCAAGTGATTCAAAGACCACTTCCTGGAATATTATTACAGTAGATCAGAGGAAAAAATATCTTAAACCATAAAAACGGCTAACAATGTGAGAAAGAAAGAGCACGAATCCTTATTTTCTTGCCAGTTTTCATTTAAAGACGAGTGCATCCATTTAAGTGTCATTATTCCGAAGGATCATTGTCCATAGAGATGTTTGAGAGAAAAGTTTTGAACTGAGTTTTTTATTTTAATATAGCATTTTACATATTTTGCAGTATAAACATTAAATATACATTCATTCTGCTTTAAAAACATTATAATTTAGCATATAAGTTCAATATATATTGACAAAAATAATAGTTCAATGCTTAGTTCATATTTTGGGATAAGCAGATATAAAAGATGACTTGATGCCATTAGAAAATATTTACATAGTGCAAAAGTGGGAGACAGCATTGAACATGTTGTAAGATGAATTGTAATGAAAGATGTATAATCTTAATCATATTGAGTTTTCTCTTACATTCCAACATTACACATGATAAATGTAGAAAAATAGGAAACACCTAATATACCAGAGAAGATAGAGTAAAATATAACTAAATCAGAATGATTTCCCTAAATTTTCAGTATGTGAGACAATGAAAATAAAGATTTGATATGCAATAGTCCTTCCATTGCAGTTATTCTACAACAGTGAACCCATGGTGATTAGAGTATTTTGTGTATAAAATTACATCGTTTTGCATCAGTGCTACCTGATTCTGGACAGTATCATTGGACCAAATCCTACATTAATCAAAACATGTAGCTAATAGACTAACAAAGATGGCAAAGAATATTCCTAACCCTTTGTTAGTTCACGAAAATACTGAGTTGTGGTATATATGATACTAGTTTCACTATTAGTCAAGTAATGTCAATGCTAGGTGCAGTTCTGACTGACTGTGTCTCAAATTCTTGCAACAATATGATATATAAATAAATATGTGTCAGTGATATTAAACATTTATTGCATTAAGCTTGCATGTTAAAAACAATAATTTATCTCAGGGAGAAATATTATGATAGTTTAAAAATTAGGTAATAAATAATTGGTATTTATAAATTTAGTAGTTTGCTCCCAGCAGGGAATTAAAATTCTGTGTACATGCTGGTACAATAGACATGAAACATAGGCGAGAGAGTCTGCAGAGGACTAAAAAGAGGCAGGAAAATACAGCTCAAGTCTAATTTGGTATCTGATATCCAAGGGGGAGGCCCCTGTTGTGGAGATGTTGAATGGGATGTCACTGAGCAGACATTTCGGAAAGAGCAGATTTGGCACTTGTTGTGGTCCAACTTGTACATAGTATATTTTGAAAGCAAGATGGGTTAAGTAGATGCAAGCTGTCTCTCTACTATCTTGGGTATCAATGCCATTGGGAGAGAGAGTTATTGAATAGCTCCATTCATCCAAGAGGTCTTACTGAAAGTGTAGCCAAAGAATTTAAGTGCCTCCTTTGAGTGATTTGCTCCAACCCACCATTACAGTTTTCCATGTTGTAATAATTCTTCATTTCCTGACTCACTGGAGCTAACCAGAGTTGGAACAGCCAGCCATGTCCTAGAATAATGCTCAATGGAAGCAAGAAATGAGTGCAGGACTAGGTCAGGACTTGAGATGGTCTGTTATTTATTGATAAATTTATTTCAAGTGTAGTCCAGCCTATGATAAAAAAAAAAGTACACAAATCAATCTAGAACAGAGATTAATGATCAGAATCAGCTTTACAAGTGCATATTTTAATGCAGCAGTATTGTGACATGTGATTTCTTAAAGAAATACCTCAGATATAAAGTCATATTATTTATGAAAAATCATAATGGGCTAAGGAAATCCATGATTTAAAATAAGGCAAAATAATATCTACTTGTAAAAGATGTGATCAAATAAATAATATTTGTGTTTTTAAGTTTACAAGTATTATATAATACTCATAGTATTCTTCTGTTTTCACTTTTGAAATTCCTATTTGAACTACTGGTTCTATTTAATTATGATTTATTCTATTAAAATTTATAAAAATTCATGATTTATGCTAGGGGTACTCACGTAGCCAGAAGATACTAATAAAATATTGAGCCTGAAAAGGAAGAATGAAGGTATTGAGAAAGAGGGATGAGAACCTTAACAAAAGAAATCACTTGCAATTCCAGAGACATTACTTTACTCTTAAACATATGGTCAAGTTTCATCAGAAACTATTATCTAATTTTTTTCATAGAGTGTGATAGTGCACATATGTCATTTGATTGCTAAATTAAAAGGAAATTCAATGAGATGTTTATGTTTTCAATGAATTAGAATGAAATTTGACATAGTTTATTTCATTAAAAAAGTGAACAGTATATATAGATTTTTTTCAAATAGTTTTTTATGTTTGTTTGCAATATAACTAGACATACCATACAATTCGTTTTTCTATTTTAATATTTGATATATTTTTGAAAATTAAACTGATACATTTTAATATGAATAAGAGGAACATTTAATATTACAAAACACTGCTATTAGAATATGCTAACTTGTGCTAATGAATATTTCCTTTTACACATATTTTTAAATACACTTTCTTGTCCTTGTAGTCATAACTAAGGTAGAAGTTATAGGAAAAAGTAAACATATGGTTTATGTTATTTGCTTTCCTTTCTGGAAATAAGAAAGGTAAAATTTAGAATTTTAATCTACAATTATCTCAGAGTATAGGATCTTTTGCCTTGTATGTAATCTATTTTGTGTGGAATATTTCAATGTTTTATCCAGAATTGACAGAGGTTTACTTTTATTATTTTTGTTTTCTTTTTTAATGTTCTCTTTTGATAACTCAACATTATACATGGATCTGATTTTGAGTTTTCAGTGGTCATGGAAAATCCAGTTAGTCAAGGAATTAATAACTATGGAAGACTTTTTGAGAATATTTTAGGTCTTAATATTGATAAATGTAAAGTAGAGTGATGCACTCAAATATTACCTAAATCGCTAGTGATCTGAATTGGGGTAAGGGACTTTTCTGATTATATTTCATTTGATCAATCTATTCTAGAAGTGCTAAGTGCAGATTTGAACAATAATCATCTTTGTTGTTGCTGTCGTTCGGTCACTAAGTTGTGTCCGACTCTTTATGACCCCATGGACTACAGCATGGCAGACTTCCCTGTCCTCTATTATCTCCCGGAGTTTGCCCAGATTCATGTCCTTTGAGTTGGTGATGCCATCTAACCATTTCATCCTCTGTCGCCCCTTTCTCCTTTTCCCTTCAGTCTTTCCCAGCATAAGGATCTTTTCTAATGAGTCAGCTCTTCTCATCCTGTGGCCAGCTTCATCATCAGTCCTTCCACTGAATATTCAGGGTTGATTTCCTTTAGCATTGACTGGTTTGATCTTGTAGTCCAAGGGACTCTCAAGCATCTTCTCCAGCACCACAGTTTGAAAACATCTCTTTGACATCCAGCCTTCTGTAGGGTCCAGTTCTTACATCCATACATGACTGCTGGAAAAACCATAGTTTTGACTAGACGGACTTTTGTTGGCAAAGTAATGTCTCTGCTTTTTAATACACTGTCTAGATTTGTCATAGCTTTTCTTCCAAGGAGCAAGTATCTTTTAATTTCATGGTTGCAGTCACAATCCACAGTGATTTTAGAACCCAAGAAAAGAAAATCTGTCACTTCTTCACTTTTTCCCCTTCTATTTGCCATGAAGTGATGTGACTGGATGCCATGATCTTAGTTTTTTGAATTTTGAGTTTTAAGGCAACTTTTTCACTCTCCTCTTTTACCTTCATCAAGGGGCTCTTTCGTTCCTCTTCTCTTCTGCCATTAGAGGGGTATCATCTGCATATCTGAAGTTTTTGATTCATCTGCATATCTGAGATGATATTTCTCCTGGCAATCTTGATTCCAGCTTGTGATTCACCCAGCCTGGAATTTTACTTTGTGTACTCTATATATAAGTTAAATAAGTAGGGTGATGATATACAGCCTTGTTGTACTCTTTTCCCAATTTTGAGCTAGTCAATTATTCCATGACTGATTCTAACTCTCACTTCTTGACCCACATACAGGTTTTTTTGATCATCTTAAAACTCCTTTAGATAGCACTAAGGTCATATATATATATGGCATATATCATTTACTTATATGTATATAAAATACATTGACAAATGAAACCTAATGTGTGTTCAATGACTTATTTTTAGGATTATCCTGCATTTTCCTTGTTGGTAATTTTGGAGGATCACTTCAAATTCTGAGGTGTTCTCTTTTTTTATTGAATAGATATTACAAGAAGCTAAGGCCATTAGTTGATAAGTAAGAAAACATTCTGAACATCAATAAATACTAGAATGGATAAATAAAATGTAATATAGCCTCGAAATGAATACCTGCTATCTTGGAAATGGATGAGCACACAGCAAAACAAGATGTTGAGTAAAAGAAATCAAGAAAGAAAGTGAAAGTAAAAGTCATTCAGTCCTGTACAACTCTTTCTGACACCATGGAGCCCATGGAATATACAGTCCATGGAATTCTCCAAGCCAGAGTACTGGAGTGGGTAAACCATTCCCTTCTCCAAAGGACGTTCCCTTCTCCAGGGGCATCTTCCCTTCTCCAGGGGATCTGCCCAGCCCAGGGGTTGAACCCAGGTCTCCCACATTGCAGGCCAGATTCTTTAGCAGCTGAGCCACCAGGGAAGCCTAAGAATTCTGGAAAGGATGGCCTAACCCTTCTTCAGCGGATCTTCCCGACCCAGGAATCAGACAGGGGTATACATAATATTAACATTTCTCTGATTTAAAAATATTTTCCCTGATACATATTATATTATACTATTCTCAAATGAATATTCCTCAAATACATATTACACTCTGCTTTTTTCAAATAAATATTGGACTATATTTGAGCATTTAAATATCTGACACCAAATATTTAAAACTTAAAAGATCCCTCCCTTCCCCCCTGAATAAAATAAATTCAATGTATGTGTGTTGAATGGGATTTAAAAAACTTTACTTCCCTCCCTCTATGGGCTTCCCAGCTGCCTCAGTGGTAAAGTATCCACCTGCAATGGAGGAGATGCAGGGTCAATCCCTAAATCGGGAAGATCCCCTGGAGGAGGAAATGACAGCCCACTCCAGAATTCTTGCCTGGAAAATCCCAGGGGAAGAGGAGCCTGGCAGGCTACAGTCCATGGGTCTCAAAGAGTTGGACATGACTGAGCGTACATGCACCTCCGCTTTTATTCATTGCAGATCTTTCCACTAGTGGGACAGAAGAATGGTCTGTAGTCACCCAAGTTTTTAACAATTACTAAGAATTTATTTTTTATTTCATCCTCACATCTATTCAAAGTAATTTAACTTGCAATGTTTAAACCACTTAGATTTCCTTTAGTTTTCTTTTGATCATAGCAATGTTTATTTCCAACAATACAATTAAATTTTTTATTTGTTTTTTTGATGTACTATAGCTACACCATCAGTACCATACACACCCAAATTTGTCATTATGTTCTACAACTGCAAGTGTAATTAGAATTTTTATTTGTCTATTTTATAGTTTTGTTAAATTCTGATCTAGTTTTAAGGACATGGCAAATACAATGTGTAAAGTGAAGGGGGGCAGAAATTGTTATTCTGAAGAATAAAATGTACTTTAGATTCTTCATCTTCTATTAATGGAATATGGTAGGAGTGTAAACATATTTATTTTATGATTTTGATAACTAAAGTTTAACCATATGCCAGACCATATTATTGATTAAATAATTCCTACCAGATGCCCTGCTAACTCTGATCAATTGATACCTGTAATTGAAGTTCAGTAACAATTATAGCTAAATTTAACAAGCATTTATTTTCTGTGTGCCAAGCGGAGTAAGAGATATGGATTTAAGCTGTTAAGTAAGAGATACTGATTTAATTTATTATAATAAAAAGTATATTGTGTAGGTAGTTATAATGAATCACTATTAAAAGGAAAGTAGATGTGAATAGTCTTAAAAGACATGAATTTGAATTCACCTCTTATATCTTGATTGCCCAGCACTTATCATCATGACTTGCCAAATAAGGTGATGATCATGCATAGAAATTTTTAGATCATGAAGCTTTAGGCATTCACTGGATTCAAAAGAGTCCCCTGACCATATCCTACATCCTGAGAGTGACTGTGGGATGAAAAATAATCATAAGATTTATGGCTAAGCTCAGAATGACAAAGAGCTTATATGCTGTCTTCCTTGGGAAAACAGCGTGATATCAATTTTGGATTCTTTACCTTGCATTTCCCCCATTTTTATTCCTGGAACTTATTCTCCTCAAAGTGACCCCTTTCCATATCCATAATGTATACTTCTGATACTTGAGCCTCATTGTGAAAGGACAGGTGAAACCTTATTTTAAGAACCAGGATTTTTTTTTTAAGGAGTATTATGTGTCCTTATGTTTTCAGCAAAAAAGGGAAAATGATTTTATCACTTCCAACCATATTGTTACTTTTCTCTTTGTACTCTGGATGTGTGGCATGTTTTGATATGAGGAAATATTTTTAAAGATTAAGAATGAACTTCCTAAGAGCATCCTGATATGTGGTTCACAATAGACCTACATTTTTGAGTAAATGCGTTTGATGACTTGGCTGTCAAGTATTAAAAAGACACAGATTTTAATTCATTAATTGTTGTTAGTATTGATATTTTATTAATAAGATAAATAGTATCATGTAATCATTAGTGATCTACTCTTAAGGAAAATGTTTTTATGGGGTGGTATTGAGAGCTTTCAGAATTAATCCTGTATTACTAGAATATGAATTTCCTTTAAAATTTTAATGATACATGTCATTAAATATTTAATAATTACAATCCTCCTGGAAAATGGAGAAAAATAAGTTGTAAGTTGTAAGTTTTGCTTAACTCATATCATTTTAAAATGCAGAAATAATCTAGGGACCAATATTTTGTTGATTGAACTTTTGCCACTTACTAAATAGTAGATTGCATAATAGAATTTCATTTTTATAATTTTATAACTCCCTTCCTGGGAGTAATATTACCTTTGTGTCAACTAATTTTCCTTATGAAAAGTCATTTCGGATCAACAAGTATAGGGTAAAAGTATGAAAGTATGTTTTTGAAGGAATATGCAGAAGAAATTTAATATGACTTATTTCTATACATGAAGACTAAAACTTAGTTTCAGTACTTTTAATTACTGTTTTTCACATTTTAGAAACTATAATATCATTCTTCTAAATCATCAAACTTCTTGCTATAGATTTAAAGATTAGAGCAGTGTGTCTAATTCTAAAACAAATATTTGCATTATGAACAAGATCTCATGTTGCAGAAACTGTTGTAATTCAGATTGTGTTTAACATCAAGTAGATTTCTTACTGCATTAGCAACCTTTAATCAGACAATTTCTTTTTGTTGCAGAAAATGCAACATTTCCATATGAGTTAGCAAATCCAAATATACTATTTCTAACTTTTTTTGAAGTTACCTCAAATTCAAGTCATTAATGTTAGAGTTATATATTCTGAGTAGATATGATAATAAGATATTTTATGTTTAACTTTCCATCTTCTTGACTTATCACTCTTTCACCACCATTCATTTCATACTGTCCAATTTCCATAGAATTTGCCCCTCTTGTCTTGTCAGTCCTATGAAATCAAGTTGTTTTTTATTCAGGAATTATTTTTGTTCTTAGGATCATCTTGCAATTGTTCTACATCATTACAAACGATCTTACTGTTACCTCTTCAATGGCAAAAGAATTAGATTTCCTCTGGTTAAGGCGTTCTATCAGTAATGGTACTAAGTTCAGATGGCAAAATTCTAATTGCATTTTAACCATAAAAATTAATTCAGTAAATACTCAAGATATTTTATTAAATTAACATTTTAGTTGATTCAACAGGCACTATTAACTGAACACCACAAAAATTAAATGATAAATTTTACTTAAATTTAAAATAAATATAAAATAATTATAAATATGATTTATATTTGTAGAGGATTTGCAAAAGATGTGGATTTGATCACTGGGTTGAGAGGATCCCTTGTAAAAGGAAATGGCTACCCACTCCAGTATTTTTGCCTGGAAAATCCCATAGACAGAGGAGCCCAACAGCCTACCATCCATGGGGTCACAAAGAGTTAGACACAACTGAGCAACTGAGCACAGATGCTCATAAATAGTAGAGCATTTAGATAACTTAGAATTTCATATGTTATCTAGTTTCCTCTTCCTACAAAGTTAATGACTTTATGTGCTTGACACAAAGACTCAGCTCATGAGGCAAATGCACTTTTTTAGTCACTACCTTCCATGATATAAATATTTTATTCCTAACAATAAAAATATCTGCAGCTGACATTTCTTAAGAGTAGATGACATTTGTTGTTTGAAACTTGGCATTCAGTTGCTATACTTGTATGTTGACCATAAAACTCAGTTTAGAAATTTAGCTTTGAGGTCCTTGAGGCTACTAGAGTCATAACCCTGATGTAGTTAATCATTGAGCTGCCTTTCATTAATTTATCTTAATTGTGGTTCAGCTCATTTCAGTTTAGTTGCTCAGTCATGTCCGACTCTCTGTGACCCCATGAACTGCAGCATGCCAGGCCTCCCTGTCCATCGCCAACTCCTGGAGTTTACTCAAATTCATGTCCATTGAGTCGGTGATGCCATCCAACCATCTCATCCTCTGTCATTCCTTTCTCCTCCTGCCTTTAATCTTTCCCAGCATCAGGGGCTTTTCAAATGAGTCAGTTCTTCACACCAGGTGGCCAAAGTATTGGAGTATCAGCTTTGGTATCAGTCCTTCCAATGGATATTCAGGACTGCTTTCCTTTAGGATGGACTGGTTTGGTCACCTTGCAGTCCAAGGGACTCTCAAGAGTCTTCTCCAACAATAAAATATAAAATTTACCATCTTAGCTATTTTTAAATGTACAGCTTACTGTTACTGTATTCCCACTGTTGTGCAGCAATTCTGTAGAACTTTTTCATCTTTTAAAGTTGAAACTTTATACCTACTAAACAATGAACCACCATTTTTAAAACTTAAGCCTTTCTAGGACTTCCCTGGTGGCTCAGATGGTAAGGGTAAGGAGTATGCCTGCAATGTGAGAGACCTGGGTTGGGAAGATCCCCTGGAGAAGGAATTGACAACTCACTTCAGTATTCTTGCCTGGAAAATCCCATGGATGAAGGAGCCTGGTCAGCTACAGTCCATGAGGTTGCAAAGAGTCAGATATGACTAAGCAAATGCACTTTCACTCCTATCTAGAAGTGGAAAAGCTCTCCTTCATCATTTCCTCTTATTCCTTGAAAGTAGAGTTTAAATTGACTTTGAGTAAACATAAACACTCATTTTAATGGACATGTATCAAGACTGTGTTCATAATAATAGCAATCTTTAATTCATCTAGCTATTTTCAGTTTGCAGGGCACTTTGGTAGACATCACTTCACTGCTTTTTCCATGTGGTCCCTTTAATGTAGATGGAGCACTAGTAATGTCACATTGGAGATGTGGTAGAGGACATTCAAGTTGTCAGGTCCCCACTCAGAATCTCTGGGAGAGGAAAGCTATTATCATTGGAAATATGATGTGTTCAGTTATTACTAAGCCAGCTATTTAAATTGGGGAGCACAGGCGTATTATCTCTTACTGCAACAAATTAAAACAGTTTAAAATTCATAAAATTCTTATCGAGAGAAAGCAAAAACAACAACAACAGCAAAATAGGAAGAATAGCCACCCCCAGTGCACCCTCCACCACCCAGACCAAGCAGCCACTACCCAACCCAGTTAAGGATTGTGTACCTATGTCGAGTGGGCGTTAAAGAAAGATGAGGAGACTGAAAAGCAGAAATCAAATAGTGTCTTCCCAAATCCACACTATCACTGAGGGAAATGACTGGGACTCATATCAGGTCATTTCCCTCATCCCTCAGTGCTCTTTTCATCTTGCCATGTTGGAAAGGCTTTACCTATCACCCCCAATCCACAGATCTTAGAGCCACACAAAACTGCCTTCAGAAGACTGAATTATTGTTTCTAATTCCACTTGTATTCATTTCATGAAAAAAGAACTCCAAAGCCAAATAGTTAAAATGCTAATTTTTGTTTGACTTTGTTCTTACATTTGATTTTAGAGACACACTTGAAAAGAATGTGCACTTTTTAGGGCAGGTCTATGTCCGATTCATCACTGTATCCCTTGGGTTTTCTCAGTATGTGACTTATGGTGGATGAGAAAGTGAATGAATAATTGATTTCCATATAGAATGTATGAAAAGCTATCTGATTTCTATTTCAACTGCACCAGGTTCAATATCCAGTCAACACCACCACCAAAGCAATGTTTAAGAAGGGTGTTTCAAGATGTAAATTCAAGCTAGAAGTCTTAAAATAAGAAATATGTAGTCTCCTTCTTATTTCTTCACAAGTTCTCCAAATATTTATAAAATTTACCTATGCAGTACACCTCAGATGATGACCTCCAGATGCTGTTTAGAGTTGTCAGTTGTGCCAGATAAAATTATCTGAATTTATAATGTAAAACAGCCACAGTCAAATATGTATAATAGAGACCTAGAATTTATATAAATTCTACTAAGCATTCACTTTATATGAAAGAGGAATACATTCCACAGCACATACATAATTAAATGTAAATGCATGCTGAAAAACTCATGATCATAAAAAATACATATCCTGACTTTTCTTTGGCAACCTTTCCCTTCCAATATCTGTCTTAATATTCAGATAGATTAGAAATTGTATCTACAGTCCCAACTCTTTCTGTGAAATATGTATAACAATAGGTATAGATAATTTATTTTCTTTCAGCTGTACATAGAGATGGATAATTGCATATTTCTGAAAATTTAGTGGAGTCATTAGATCTCTGCCAACCTTTAGCTGCACCTTTATAGACTTTAATATTGTCAGCTATAACAGCTTAGTTATTTAAATACTACTATTCAAAGATGCCCATCTGATTTTTCTAGCATCTTTTTATGTTTTTGTAACATTGACACAGTACGCATGACTTTCTTGTTTAACTCAAAATAAATACTTTATTGACAACATCTTTAAAAAGAATGGCGGTGGTGGTGGTTTAGTCACTAAGTCGTGTCCGACTCTTGCGACCCTGTGGACTGTAGCCCACCAGGCTCCTCTGCCCATGGGATTCTCCAGGCAAGAATACTAGAGTGGGTTGCCATTCTCTTCTCCAGGGGATCTTCCCGACCCAGGAAACGAACCTGGGTCTCCTGCATTGCAGACAGATTCTTTACCAACTGAGTTATGAGGGAAGCCCCTCAAAAAGTAGTTTTTACTATTTGAGTAAATAAAAATAAATTGATGATTATAAATCCTCTGTACTTTCTATTCCATTTTTTTTTTCTAAATTGCTCTAGGAAATAAAATCAATTAATTTAAACATTAAAATGACGTAGGAAAGGTTTTGAAAAAAAATCACTTAAACTGAAAGTTAAGAGAAAGGATAGCAGTTTAACAACTTTAGGCTTCATTGTTTTACAGGGCATGCTAACTGCCTTTCTTCTTCCCTAAGTATATGACAAGGAAATAGGCTTGAACTGCTGTAGAGTTAGTTTTATAAAAGAAACATTCTGATGTTAGAATTCATTAGTAGTACTGAAGTAGATTTCTGAATGAAACTTTCAGAATTTTGATTCTTAGAGATTTTAAAGAAAGATTTAGATAGTTAATTGTCTGATAAAACCTTCTTTCTCTTAACTGGAGAGCCAAAGGTAGGAAAGCTGGTCCAACTTCCTATGGCTAGGATCCTATATTTTCTAGGCGGAACTACTCAGTCCATGAGAAAAGGAGGACTTTATGAATTTAAGGTCACAGGTCTAATCCTTATTTCAACCTGTTAGCTTCCATTTCTTCTGAGGTTATAGATTCTACTCCTAACCTTGGAAAATTATGTTGTAACTTTCATCCATTCACAAGACAAGATTCTTGGAGTGGGCAGATACCCACTCATCCCTACAAGTCTGTAGATTCTCAATACAGACTAGATTTGTACCAAAGGAAGGTACATGCAAAAACAGGGGTGAATCATTACAATTTTTGCTTCCCCAAGACATAGAAAGGCTAAGATTCACCTATCAAATTCTGATTCTCTAATATCAAGGAAATAGAGGAAACTTTAGAGGATGGTTCTGTTTTTTCCTTCACAGACTTATACTGAATGACTTTGAATTGTGTTTCTTTTCCAACTTGTTTATTCCTGATGAGTAAGAATCCTCTCAATTGTATTTATTGAATATGCCAAAATATTTTGTTTTGAAAAAATGACCAATAAAAAGATGAATAATTTTATTTTTATAATTTATAGATGATTTATTGAAACATACTTGATTTATAGTCTGTTTCAGGTATACAGTAAAGTGATTAAGCTAAATATATATATGCATGTGTGTGTGTGTGTGTATTCTTTTTTTTACCTTCTCTTCCATTGTAGGTTATTACAAGATAGTGAATGTAGATAGTTCCCATGCTATGCAGTGAGTCCTTACTCGTTATCTATTTTATTCATAGTAGTGTGTGTATTTTAATGGACTTCATGGTGGCTCAAATCCTAAGCTCCTAATTTATCCCTCTTCCTCATTCCTTTTGGTAACCAGAAGTTTGATTTCTGTGTCTGTGAATCTGTTCTGTTTTGTAAATAATTTCATTTGTATTTTTTTTTAAAATATCATAGCATGTCTTTCTCTGTCAAGCTTACTTTACTTAGTATGATAATCTCTAGGTCCATCCAGGTTGCTGCAAATGGCATTATTTCATTCTTTTTATGGCTGAGTAATATTCCATTACTGACTCAATGGACATGAGTTTGAATAAACTCTGGGAGTTGGTGATGGACAGGGAGGCCTCGTGTGCTGCAGTCCATGGGGTTGCAAACAGTTGGACACAACTGAGCAACTGAACTGAACTGAACTGAATACTCCATTGTATATACGTACCACATCTTCTTTATCCATTGATCTGTCAGTGGACACTTAGGTTGCTTCCATGTCTTGGCTATTGGAGACCCTCCAAGACCAGCAGATAGGTCTGGCTCAGGCTCCAGTGGAGTCACTACTTGTGCGCTGAGACCCAGTGTGTGTTGGACCTTGTATGCTCACCTCTAGAGTGGAGTCTCTCTTTCCCCCAGTCCTGTAGAACTCCTACCATCAAGACCTGCTGGTCCTAAAGCCATATGCTCTCAGGGATCTTCCTCCTGATGCCAGGCCCCCAGGCTGACATGAGGCTCAGTGGTCTCACTCCCATGGGAAAACTTGTGTCATATAATTATTCTCCAGTTTGTGGGGTCACCCACGTAGAAGATATAGAATTTGGTTATATTATGAGTGTGCCCCTCCTCCTATGTCATTGTGATTTCCACTTTGTCTTTGGATGTAAAATATACTTTTTCATAGTTTCTAGCCTTTTTTATTGTTAGTTGTCAACAGTTAGTTGTGATTTTGGTATTCTCATGGGAGGAGGGAAGCTCAAAGTCTTCTACTCTGCCATTTTGTCCTCTCTCCCCAGTATATTTTTTTAATATTTTTGAATAATAGACTCTCCTTAGTCACTGGCTATAAGAAAATAAAAGCAGCATATGAACTGGTTAAAATGGTTAATACTATAGATAATATAGTAAGTTCCCACTGGGTAAAATAGGCAAAATCCATATTTCACAAAGTCATTATAATTCAGATATATAAATCTCTTATAATAAAAAAGGTATAATCATATGATAACTTAAATCAGCATATGCTTGGCATCTTCTACTCAAATGCTAAATGTGCCTAATGTGATCTATGAACAATCATTTGGGTGGATGTAGCCCTATACTTATTATTTTATCAACAATTGTTTAATTGTTGAAATAAAAGTTTACCTCAGGAATGACTTGCTGATTAAGAAAACTGAATTCTCTTAAGCTTGGGACTAGGTAATCAATAATTGGAAAGATAAATGTTTTGGGTCATAATAAAAGCAAGTATAATAAAATTCTAAGATCGTAAGGCATCTTACAAATTTATAGAAGTGGTAACTAAGTGTTCAAAGACTGAAGAGATAGAAGAGAGCCTGAAAACCTGGTTCAGTGTCTTGAAATACTTGTCTCTTTATAGTAATAAATTAGTTTTAATCAATTTGTAGAAATAGAACCAGAAGGCCATTATTCTAAGTGTTATCAATAATCAAGGAAGAGAATCATGATATTAAGTGCTCATCATTTTTTTCAGTAGTCCCTTGAGATGAACTAAAGGTATAAACAAAAAGAACTCGATTATATCATCAAGTTTGCCCATATTTATTTGCAAAATAGTCTCAAAGTTTAGTTTATTATTGGTTAAAATTTTCTCCCTGGAGTAAGAGTTTCTAAAATAAATCTACAGAACCTGGCCTGTATGGTACTGTATGGTTTTATGGAACCATATGTTAATTATGTTATTGTGGATCACGAATTAATCTCCTATATTGAGGATTATAATAATTGTCTTATTATGATATCCTTGATATATATAGAATCATATAAAATGCTATAATGTATTATAAAGTAGGTTTTTTCAGTCTTTATATCACAACTGTGTAACATAAGAATAAACATTTGCACATACACTTCCTATTTGCAAGTTCATGCTTAAATATCAATACTCACCATTAAGAGTTTGCCAATCACATACAATTAATATTTATAGGCAAATAAATTTTTGAAAATTTTAGTGAAAGCTATTTGAAATTATGTTTAATAAATATCAAGCAGTGTGGAGTTTGCATTGTCATCAGTAACACACAGTGTCTTCCTGTTCCCATAGCCCTTCTCTGTAGATTGTCTCATCAGACTCATGATCTCAGTTCAGAGATCCAGCATTTTCACTGCCTCTAGGCAACCTGTGATTGGAGAAGGCAATGGCAGCCCACTCCAGTACTCTTGCCTGGAAAATCCCATGGACGGAGGAGCATGGTGGGCTGCAGTCCATGGGGTCGCTAAGAGTCAGACATGACTGAATGACTTCACTTTCACTTTTCACTTTCACGCATTGGAGAAGGAAATGGCAACCCACTCCAGTGCTCTTGCCTGGAGAATCCCAGGGATGGGGGAGCCTGGTGGGCTGACGTCTATGGGGTCGCACAGAGTCGGACACGACTGAGTGACTTAGCAGCAGCAGCAGCAGCAGGCAACCTGTGAACAGGAATGAAGAAGTTCTCAAATGTTCACAGTCACCTTAAAGCACAGGTCACTCAGCTTTTACCCCAAAGTCACTTATCAAACAGCAAGACATGAAATTATAATGTGATCAGCAGTAATATTTCTGAAGTTTCAGTTTAGAACTTTGGCAGTCATTTCTAAATTGTTTGATAATATAATTTTAATCATAATGCTTTGTGTATCATACAAACTTCTTACTATAATGGCTTTCTTGTAAATCCATTCAATTAGGCACATATGTATAAGAAATAAAGAAAAGCCTTCGAATTATAAAAAAAATTCAAAATAAATATTTTAATTGAATGCGTTTAAAATAATTACTTTTTTATATATAACACCATGGATCAGAATCTGTATGAAGATTGGAGGCATGTTCTATATTAAGCAGCTCCCAGTGCAATTATAAATAGATTTAATTGGCATTGGGATTTAAAGCTTACTTACTAGTGTGTAACTAATTAATAGAATTTTCAGCTCACTCAGCATGTGACTTCTTCAATGATAAGCTGAAGTTCTGAAAATAAACAGACTTAAAATGACTTTCCATATGATTTTTAAATTACTCTCTGTTTTCAGAGAAATTAAGAAACTAAATATAATACCTGAGATTCTGATATGAAACAAAGTAAGGTTGTAATTTGATAAAAATGATCAGAGGTTAAAATATTGGTAGGAAGGAACAATTGTTATAAGAGAACTCATACTACTAAAACACTTAAAAAGGAGGTAATTAAAAATTAACTTTTAGAAAACTATTCAAATAATTACATGAAAATCTATTGCTATTTCAAAAAACTTGTTATGACTGTCAGTGTTCTGATTTTCAATAAATAATAACATTGAAATTCTATTTTTTATCATAATGATCTTCACTGTGGACTGCCAGAGCATATTTTATCGTTATACTTTAATCTTTTTTCATATTCAACATATATTTTTACTTTGGACTTTAAACAAGAAATTTCTGCAGTCTTATTTCTACCTCTTCTGCCAAAAGATGACTCCTTATTCCAGATACCTTTTTCTATCTCTAAATTTTCTTAACTATTTTCCAAAACCTTAAATTATGACTAGACATTTCAGTTTCCTGGCATTATTGGTTACTTTTCTGTGTTCTAGTGTCCTTGGACTACTGTTGTCTGAATCTGCATTCTAACTATAAATTATGCATACTCCTCAATACCACCTATAAACTTGTTTCTGTATGCTATTCCATAATTGCCAAGTTATTGTACAGAAATATTATTTTGACTATACAGTGACATTCTGAAATCACAGATTTCGACTTTATATAGATTTTTATACATTTTTAAAGTATCTACTCTGTCCCCAGCTCATTTGTCCTCTCTCTGTCTTACAGTTCCCCAATTACCATGCCTTTCTCCACCAACATTTCTTCCCTGAATCCCCAAAGACAACTCAGTTATCTTCAGCTGTAATGCCTCGGACACCACATTTTTCAGGGTCTAACTTAATGATATATTTTCATATTTGTTTAAGTTAGATGTTTAAAAAGAGGAATTTAAAAAATAGAAGCCATTGAACATATTTGCTCTATATAGTCAAAATAATTAATGATATATTGGCTGAAAGCTTTATATAGAAACTTGGGCTTTCAGAGAAGCGGTTTTTTTTTGTTTTTTGTTTTTTTTCATAAAGAAAAACATTCTGGATTTCAAAACAAACAACATATTCCTCATACATGAGGAGGATATCTTTTTATTTTATAGGTTATACTGAACACAAGTTCTAGTGTGTACCTAAGGCAACATCTGGCCATCTATTGCTAAAATCTAAAGGTATTTCAGGTTAACTGAAGCAAACATTTTTCAAATTCTTTAAATTAGGGATTCATGTCAATATTATATCATATTTGGCATTTGTACTTTTTTATGGAATTAGAGCCCTAAATAGAGGATGTTTCTTTAATTTACCTATTAAATTTCATAATTTACCTAGTATGTATTCAAATATATCCTGTCACAGTTCAAAGGGTCTGAAACAAGTTTTGAATGAATAAGTAATTGAGTACATGAATTTGCAATTTAGAAATAGTATGTCAGTGCTTGCTTCAGCAGCACATATACTAGAAATCATATGTTTGGTCAAGACATTCCATGTACAGACAGATTTCCAGTATATATGTCCCCATTGTATGTATATTTTGCTTTTTTCCATGCTCAGTAATTATGTATGCCTTTGAAGGGGGCTTCCCAGGTGCGCTAGTGATAAAGAACTCACCCTCCAACGCAGGAGACTTAAGAGACATTGGTTCAATCCCTGGGTCAGAAAGATCCCTTGGAGGAGGGCATGGCAACCCACTCTAGTACTCTTGCCTGGGCAATCCCATGGACAGAGGAGCCTGGAGGGCTACAGTCCAGATGGTGGCAAGGAATTGAACACAACTGAAGCGACTTAGCATGCACATACATGTCTTAGAAATTCCCAAGCAACTCACATCAACCATGGAGTTACTAGGTTCTGAATTTCCTCTTAGTACCCTCAAGGATGCACTCTGCTGACAAGGTAAAAAGTGAGAATGGCGGTCAGGAGATATATGCTCCATTTCTAGCTCTGCCACTAACAGAGGTACTTGGGACAAATCCAAACTATTGGACCCCACAGTTTACAAACTCATAAATTAAGAGGACAGGATGCTGTTAAGCCCTTAGTAACTGTGGCATATTGTACTTTTCTTAAATGGTCACAATAGTATCTCCCATCCAATCTGCTCTTCTATAATGTGACCTTGAAGTCCCTCCTCCTCAAGAAATGATGTCCAGGATTCCCCTCCATGCATCTGAGAGGGCTTGAGGCTTGCGTGCGTGTGTGCTAAGTCACTTCAGTCACGTGCAATTCTTTGCAACCCCATGGACTGTAGCCCACCAGGCTCCTCTGTCCATGAGATTCTCCAGGCAAGAATACTGGAGTGGGTTGCCATGCCCTTCTCCAGGGCCTTGAGGCTTACTTGTTAACTAATAGAACTGGTAGAAGTAACATTGGGTTACTTCTGAGGCTTGTTCAGGAAAGATGATATAATTCAGAATTGGCTTCCTGAAACACTTGCCCTGTAACCCTGAGTTATCCTATAAGCCTGCGCCTGCCCTGAATCCATCATGCTTCAAAAATGACCAAACTCGATCAAAAAAAAGAGCATGCAGAGAAAACCAGTCACCCCCAGCTGCTCCAGTCTCCCATTGTTTCAGCTTTTGCCAGTCTCTGACTGCAGCTCATGAGACACCCTAAGCTAAAACCATTCAGCCAAGTCTTTCCTGAATGCCAGATCCATGGAAAATGTGAACTATATCATAATAATTTTTATTTTAAGCTGCTGTATTTTAGAGTTTGCCACACAGCCTACGATGGCATCTGTCAGGTCAGAGAAAACAATTTTAATCCATAAACTGCTTGTTTATTCTTTGAAAAAAATATAAAATATAAAATCCTGCCTTTTTTGTTGACTACATAAATGTTTTGGGCACGGATGTAGCTAAATGCCTTGAATGGTTTCAGCAAAACATTCTATAACAATCTTGTTTATTAGATCATGGACTCGCAAGCAATATATCTTTTAGTTGAATTAGATGCAGTTCCCAACACAACATCATGGGAGGAGAGTTACATATAAATTGTCATTGAAAGTATCATTTCCAAAGGCTACAGACTGGATAGGTATATATAGCCTGCTTCCTACTTGTTTGTTGCTTTCAACCCTGCCCTCCTAAACCTTCACCTGTGAAACCTCTGCTAAGAATTTCATCACTTATTTCAGAAGAGTGATGTGTTAAGTCTGACTTATATCATCTATTACATCATGGGAAAAAAGGTAGAGTTTTCTAAGATCTAGTAAGTTTATGTTTTATTTTCTGTTTTTATATATTGCATTGATGTGGCTCTCTCATATGTTGTCTCTTGAAGGATATAGCTCGTATTTATGAATGGATTCTTCATACTTAGCAAATATTTTCCTGGAGGCACTCAATAAATGCTTGATGACTAAATAAAATTGTATAAGAAACAGTGATTAATTATAGCGTGATGTTAAAAATTAATCACACAGAATACATAGTTATTACATATTAGTCAAGAGAATATAGTAAGTTTATAGTTTGAGACACTACTACTTCAACTAATGTCAGCCCAATGTCTGCAGTTATAGCTCTATAGCAAGCAATGGACTACAGTTCTTAGAAGACAAACACATTTAACAAACTGGGATTGAAATAAGAGATCATCTTTGAAAGAGTCAGTATCATCTCAGGACGAGAGTTCCAAAATGACAATTAAAGACCTAGTTTTGAATAGAAGGCTCAAAGGACGAGGTAACTGCAAAACAACTAGAATGGGAATGATAAATAGAGAAAAAGAGAAAGGGTGGGAAGGAGATCACATTAAAAATGAATCTAAAATCCACAATTCCAGAATTTGGGGAAAAAATAATATTAAGAATAAGCAACAAAAACATACAGATAAGAATAAAGAAGAGCTGATATTTTTTAAAAGATCAAAAAGAAATCATAGGAATGAAATTTATAGTCATTAAATTTTTTAAGAGATGTTATTGAGGAATTCATCCAGAACACAGCAAAAAGATAACAAGATATATAAATATTGAGAGGTACAATATGCATGAATAGTGCCAAAACTAAGTTGAATGAAGTTTTATTGACTCTGAAAATATTTATTGAGTAGCTGCTATATTCCCAGCACTATTCTAAGCACTTTATTGGAAATGATAAACCAGACAAAAAAAGTTCATTGGATTTAAATTTTAAGAAAATAAGGATGATAAATGAACAAACGAGTATGTGAGATGTATAAGTACTTAATACTATGAAGAAAATAATAGGGCAAGAAAGTGATAGAGAAGAATGAGATTTGAGATAAGATGGTCAGGGAAGAACTCTTTAATATAATGAAATTTATGGAGAGAGCAGAAGCAATTTGATGATGTAAACTTTGCAAATATTTGGGAGAATATTGTTCCCAAAACACAGAATCACAAAAGGTAAAAGTTTTGAAGACCAATAAAAAAGTTCTGTGTGTCAGAGAAACAATATTTGAAGAAATGATAGGTAAGAATTTCCAAAACGGGAAAAACAGAGACAGTTGATTGACAGCACGGACAAAGAAATAAAATTCTGCACTTAGTCACGTGACATTTGCTATGCTCAGTTGCTCAGTCATGTCTGGCTCTTTGCAACCCCAAGGACTGTAGCCTGCCAGGCTTCTCTGTCCATGGAATTTCCAAGGCAAGAATACTGAAGTGGCTTGCCATTTCCTCCTCCAGGGAATCTTCCTAACCCAGGAATCAAACCTACATTCGTTTGCAATTCAGACATCTTGAAATTTGCTCCCAGCTACAAGGTTAGGAGGAGAGGTCAGGGTCAGGAAAACTCACATCCTCTCTTGAGCACCTTGTACCAACAGCCCTACATGACTTTCACTCTGTCATTGACAAGAATTGTTCACATGTCCACAACAGAGTTTGAGGAAGCCTTTAGAAATAGGGTGCTCACATAGACATTTGGTACTCTGCCACATTCATTGACAGTTATTTATTATTTTATATAAAAAGGTTGAATATGTCTTTAACAAATGGATTTCAAAAAAGTTAAATGGAAATGAGCTTCTTCACTGAGAAAAAATGTAGAAACCATTCATAGGGGGAATATTGTGGATAATTAGGAATCTGGAACTACTGAAGAAAAATTTTGCACCTAGTAAGTCTAAGGCAAGTACTGACAGAGATCCAGTTTGATTTGCAATAAAGCAAATATAAATTTCATTTTAATGTATCAGCGGGTTAAATATTTTAATGTATCAGTGGGTTAAGAATGATGGCTCAGCAGGTTAAGAATTCTCCTGCGGTGAGGAGACACAGGAGATGCTGGTTCAATCTCTGGGCCAGGAAGATGCCCTGAAGAAAGAAATGGCAACCCACCCCAGTATTCTTTCCTGGGAAATCCCACGGACAGAAGGGCCTTGGGAGCTACAGTCCAAAGGGTTGCAAAGAGTTGGACCCCACTGAATGACTAATCTCGCACATTAAATATTTACTAAGACTGGCAAATAGATGGATGAGTTCACAAATTCTGTAGTTAATGTTTCCTGATCTTAATCATTGGCTTCCCAAGTGGCTAAGTGGTGAAGAATCCACCTGCCAATGCAGGAGACGCTGGTTTGATCCCTGGGTTGGGAAGATCCCCTGGGGAAGGAAATGGCAACCCACTCCAATATTCTTGCCTGGGAAATCCCATGGACAGAGGAGCCTGGTGGTCTACAGCCAGAGGGGTCACAAAGAGTCAGATGCAACTAAGCATGCACACATGCAATCTTAATAATAATTGAATAAATTTAGCATTTTAATAATTTTATGATATTTAATAAGTTTATTGTATTTTAATAATTTTATCTACATTTAAATAATGTAAAAGGAAGAAAACAGTTAAAAACTATCTTATTATTATTAATTCACTAACCTTTTGTAAATTAGAAAACAATGTCATTTAAGTTTACAATATAATAAGATATAAAACTCCCTTGGACAGAGATATATAAATGGCCAAACATTAAAGTTTAGAATGATAAGGAGGGTTTAAACCAAAGGGGATTTTCCCATGTTTTTTTTTTCTTTAATAGATTGTCTGATTCTCCCTGATTTTGATTCATCATTGTAATCATTTTTTGCCATTTATTAGGTTGGAAAATATGTTAATATCATATTAAAAGATAGAAGTGTGGCTTCAATCTACCATTACTGTTAAAAAACATAAAATATGCTTTCTTTTGTTTGGTGTATACAAATAAAGCACTATTATTTTAGCATATCAATTGACTATAGTTTAATAGAAACATTTAAATATTCCCTTATCCTTTCCTTAGAGTATGTTTTGTTTTAATTCATATGACAAGTTGCAGTGGAGATTATAATATTGTATATAAATACTTCCCAAATCAGAACTTGATTGTATGTATTTTGATACACATACACACACACACTTTGTTATGCTTTGAGGCCTGAGCAAATTTAGGATTACTGTGTATAAACAAAAAGAAAAAAAGAAGTCACTGCAAAGCTAGAGCCATGTATTGAATTTCAAAAATTAAAAGAAAAAAAAGATAGTAAGCAAAGGAGAAAAAAGACTAAAAGAAATTAGAGTTCTTCCTTTACTGTCACCTTTATTTCTATTTTATAAAAATGAACTTATTCTGAAAATCTTAAGTGACTATAATGACTAAGTACTATCGATAAACATTATAAACATTATGTATTTATATTTCATCGTGTCAAAACTATACACATATAAAAATTAACTTAAAAGTTATTAGTAATTTAGGTTACATGTTATAACTGAAAATGCACTTGTGAATTTTGTGGTTTCACTTACTGAATTTTGTGGTTTCCTCATTCATATGTGTCAAGAACCGTGTCATCCCAGGGTCTCACTCTGCATCCAGCAAATATACTCCTGTAATGTTCTTACTTGCTTTGATTCGTTGCTGCACTTGTTTTCTAGTGTGTATGTTCAAATCTGTTTTTTAGTTCAAGGTTAAACTATTCATACCTGAAGCACAAATTGCTAAAAAGTAGAGTCTAAGTCTGGAGAAGGCAATGGCACCCCACTCCAGTGCTCCTGCCTGGAAAATCCCATGGACGGAGGAGCCTGGCAGGCTGCAGTCCATGGGGTCGCAAAGAGTCGGACACAACTGAGCGACTTCACTTTCACTTTTCACTTTCATGCATTGGAGAAGGAAATGGCAGCCCACTCCAGTGGGCTGCAGAATCCAGGGACGGGGGAGCCTGGTGGGCTGCTGTCTATGGGGTCGCACAGAGTCGGACACGACTGAAGTGACTTAGCAGCAACAGCAGCAGCAGAGTCTAAGTAACCAAGACGATGTTTATTTCTGCCTGCTAAAATTTTCAGAGTAAAACTCTGATAAAGTAGTATAATGCCTTTAGTTAATTTATTTTTTCCTCTTAATTCCTACAAATTACATCCAAATAATAATAATCTTAAATGAGTTGATTTTGGTATTTTAAATATTATTGTATTTCTTTTACATGGGTGATTTTAAAAGATTTCTACTCTGTAAGTAAAATTTTATTATGCTTAGGTCATAAAATTAATCTCAAAGGAATGTAGTTCCCATTTTATAGGCAAAGTCTATTAAAACATTAAATTCTTTGTTATTTTCAGGATGACATCTATTTCCAAACTGCAGTGCTCAATTCAGTTTAGTTCAGTTGTTCAGTTGTGTCCGACTCTTTGCTACCATGGACTGCAGCATGCCAGGCCTCCCTGTCCATCATTAACTCCCGGAGTCTACACAAACTCATGTCCATTGAGTCAGTGATGCCATCCAGCCATCTCATCCTCTGTCATCCCCTTTTCCTCCTGCCTTCAGTCTTTCCCAGCATCAGGGTCTTTTCCAATCAGTCAGCTCCTCACATCAGGTGGCCAAAGTATTGGAACTTCAGCTTCAGCATCAGTCCTTCCAATGAACACTCAGGACTGATCTCCTTTAGGGTGGACTGGTTGGATCTCCTTGCAGTCCAAGGGACTCTCGAGAGTCTTCTCCAACACCACAGTTCAAAAGCATCAATTCTTCAGCGTTAGCTTTCCTTATAGTCCAACTCTCACATCCCATCCATGACCACTGGAAAAACCATAGTACGAGTCCCTTAGACTGCAAGGAGATCCAACCAGTCCATCCTAAAGGAGGTCAGTCCTGGGTGTTCATTGGAAGGACTGATGATGAAGCTGAAACTCGAGTACTTTGGCTACCTCATGCGAAGAGTTGACTCATTGGAAAAGACCCTGATCCTTGGAGGGATTGGGGCAGGAGGAGAAGGGGATGACAGAGGATGAGATGGCTGGCTGGTATCACTGACTTGATGGGCATGAGTTTGAGTAAACTCCCGGAGTTGGTGATGGACAGGGAGGCCTGGTGTGCTGTGATTCATGGGGTCACAAAGAGTCAGACATGACTGAGCGACTGAACTGAACTGAACTGAACCTGGGTAATAATCATTTAACCTCCTACATTTATAAAAAGGAAAATTCATTTTAATACATATAATAAAGCAAAACTTTCTTCCAATATCAATGATTAGTATCATTGCTTTAACATGATTGGTATGTTATTATATCAAAGTTACTAGTGTGAAATAAATCATCAGTGAATCATTTTTGATATGATCAATGACTATCAGGCATCCTTTCTCCCCCATACCCACTCCCTACTTTTGGAAATATAAGTAGCCCTTTCCATAGCGAGCACAATTTTGTGGTTTAGAGACATTCTGTTGTTCTCTTGTCAATAGCAAAGGAATCAATCAATCTGGCCCCAGAGATTTTCTAACATAGAGAAATGCTTAAAGATTTTAATCCTGAATACCTATATATCCACAACATTCATTCCATAATTTACATTTTACTATATTTAATTTGTCTATCTATGTATTTTCCCTAGACTTATATTAGTGCATCTTGTTTTTTGATGCATTTAAAATTGTTGCAAATGTTATTATAGTCACTCCAATTAATTCAACATATATTTTTAACTAGAGTTCAGTATTCATTTTGCACAAGTATTAAGTGTACCATTTGCTGCCTTCCCATATATGCATAAAATAATACAACTAACTTCTCTATCAGATATGGAATGTTATCATCCCAGAAAATTTTTATTTCATGCTCCTTCTCACTCAGTCTCCACCTACAACCCTCAGGAACAACCACAGCCTGGGTATTTTTCAACTGCATATTAGTTTTTGACTGTTGTAGAACTGCAAATAAGCAGAATCTTTCATGTAAGGTTTCTTTCACTCAGCATAATGTTTACAGAAATTATCCATGCTATTGTGTGTATCAGTAGTCCATTGTTTTATTTATGAATAGTAATCTATGGTATGAACATATCATTTTACTTATCAGTTCCCCTATTGATGGACATGGGCTCTTTTTAGTTTTTGGCTATTATGAATAAAGCTGCTATGAATATTCTTGTACCTCATCTCTATGGGATGTGTTTTCATTTTTCATGCTTAAGTACTAAGATGTGAAATGACTAAATTACAGAATCGTATAGGTTTAAAAAAATCCAAACTGCTTCCATAGTGATGGTATAATTTTATGCTTCTGTTAGTAAAATGTGACAGTCCAGTTACTCAGCATCTTCACCATCACTTGGTGTTGTGAATCTTTCTAAATTTAGCAATTCTGGGGGATGCATACTAGTAATTAATAGTTTAAGTTTGCACCCCCCTGATGTTTAATGATGTTACGCATCCTTTCATGTTCTTACTGGCATTTATCTATTTTCTCTGGTGAATTATTGTTCAAATATTTTTCCTATCTTTGATTAGATTTTTTTTTATTGCTGAACTATAAAATTCCATTGTATACCCTAGATATCAGTCCTTTGCCAGATATATGCTTTGAAAATGTTTTCTTCCAGTTTATGGCTTGTTCATTTGTTCTCTAAACATTATATTTTGGTGAGCTGAAGTTTTGCTCTTGATGTAGTCTAAATTATCATTTTATTTCTTTTATGGTTAGTGCTTTCTATCACTGGTAAAAACATCTGTTTCCTCTGGAGGTTTGCAATGGTATTTTCCTTTGCTTTTTCTAAACACTTTATAGCTCTACAGTAAAAATCTAGACTCCATCGCAAGTTAATTGTTCAGTATAATGTGAATTTTGATGAATTCACATTTGCTGTTGGTTATCTAATCATTCTAGTGCCATATGTTAAGGAACTTCCCTTTCCCCATTGGTGTTCTTTGGTGCTTTTATCAACAATGAAATATCTATAAAATTGTGGGCCTATTTCTTGTCTCCCTATTTTGTTACATTGATCTACTTGTTAATTCTTATATCAGTACTATATTGTCTATTGATGAAATCAGTGACCTTGAAGTCAGTAGTAAAAGTAGCTCCAGAGTTGTTCTTCCTTTCAAGATTGTTTGAATATCCCTATTTCTTTATATTTCCATATAAATTTCGGAATCATCTTGTTAATTTCTACCAAAAAAAGTAGACGTAAAGCTATTCAGATTTTGTGATCCACTTTATGTCAGGTTTTGTAAGTTTTATTTTTCAAGGAATTTGCCTATTTCATCTATTAATCTGTTGTAAAATTTGTTAGCATATGTTGGGTCTTTTGGTGTCCTACCACAGGTCCCTGAGACACTATTTATTGTTTTTCAGTTTCGACTGTTTATATTGTTCTGTCTCCTCTTACTTCAGTCATCTCCATCCTGCAATTAATCCAATCTAGTCAATTTTACATTTCAGATACTGTATTTTTCTATATACAATTACCATCTGGTCTTTTTTAATAGTTTCTCTTCTGAGATTTAATTTTTTTTATTACATGTGAATATATTTTCTTTTATGTCTTTGTGCATAATTATTGTAGCTGTTTTAAACTTTCCCATTCCAACACTCAGATCATCTTGAGACTGTAGTCTGTTGATGTTTGTTTTCTGTTAAGATTGGGTGACCTGTTTCCTTTTCTTTGTATATTGAGTTATTTTGATTTGTATCTTGGTTTTACTTAAAAATGGGCTGTAGATACTCTAAATTCTGTTGTTGTTTCTTTCCCTCAAGAGTGTTGATTGCTTCTGTTTAAAAAGGAATTTTATTACATGAACTCAAAGTACAAAGTCTGTCTTTCCTGGAAGTGCCAACAGCTTAAATCTCAGTTCAGTTGTTCTAATTATCACTGAGTTGCTTGGTGTCTGCATGCCTATTTTCGGGGTCAGCCAGGTATGGGATAGCCCAGACAGTAATATTCTGCCTGCAATGAGGGAGATCTGGGTTCAATCCCTGGGTTGAAAAGGTGCCCTGAAGGCAGGCATGGCAACCCACTCCCGTATCCTTGCCTGGAGAATATCCATGAACAGAGGAGCCTGGCAGGCTATAGTCTATGGGGTCACAAAGAGACAGACATGACTGAACGACTAAGCACACAGGTGTTTGAGCAGAGTTTGTTTACATATGTGAGGTCTTCAACTTTTTGGCTCTCTTCCTTCCTGGTTACACACACACACACACACACTATATACAAATACACACACACACACACACACACACACAATACTTCATTAGATATATGTGACCCAAATTCTGTCTTTTGGTTCTGTGATAATACTGCAGGTTGTTTTTATTAGAGTCTTAAACCCTTTCTTGCAGACTGGGGCCTCCTTTGTGCTGAAAGTTTTAAAAGCATGCTTAACATATCCTGATCATGTCCTTCTCTGTATTCACTCTCCTTCACTGTCTATAGGTATGTTTATTTATTTTACTCTTCAGTGCCTTGGAGAAATTGTGTGTGTATGTTTGTGTGTGTGTGTGTGTGTGTGATTTATATTTGTTGTTTTGTTAGGAGAAATCTCAAATCAGAAATCCCAGAATGTATGTTTGGATTTATTTTCTAAGTGAATTTCTGAATTATCCAAATGAATAGCTACATAGAGAGCCCAAGAATGTCTCTAAAGCAATTCTTTTCTGCACCAAACCTTTCTATTATGAAAGTTCAGGGAAAAAAGATAATTTTAGAATCCCTTTGTTGATGAATTGTGCCATATTACCAAGATTCAATTCCGTTCAGTCGCTCAGTTCTGTCTGAATCTTTGCAATCCTATGGACTGCAGCATGCCAGGCTTCCCTGTCCATCACCAACTCCCAGTTCAGTTCAGCTGCTGTTCAGTCGTGTCCAATTCTTTGCAACCCCATGGACTACAGCACACCAGGCCTCCCTGTCCATCACCAACTCCTGAAGTTTACTCAAACTCATATCCATTGAGTCGGTGATGCCATCCAACCATCTCATCCTCTGTTGTCCCCTTCTCCTCCCGCCTTCAATCTTTCCCAGCATCAGGGTCCTTTCCAAGGAGTCAGTTCTTCACATCAGGTGGCCAAAGTATTGGAGTTTCAGTTTCAGCATCAGTCCTTCCAATGAATATTCAGTTCTGATTTCCTTTGGGATGGACTGGTTGGATCTATTGCAGTCCAAAGGACTCCCAAGAGTCTTCTCTCCAACACCACAGTTCAAAAGCATCAGTTCTTCAATGCTCAGCTTTCTTTGCACAATTAACCAAGATTACATAATTTTTAATGTTTGAATACAGGTGACTGAGGTAAATGTACTTAGCAGAGAATTAAACTACGCTGTAGGGATTTAGTCACTAAATAAAAAAAACTAATAAAGACTTCTGATAAAGATTTTGCTCTAATTATTTGGCAGGGTTCTCTTTTATATCAATACAAGATGCAGATAATATCTTAGCCCATTACCCTAAGTGTAGAGGAAGGGAAGGTACTTTTGAATTTTTTTTATTTTCTAAAGTCTACTTAGTTTCAATTATAAGCCTCTGCCACCAGGTGGGGAAGCTAATTTCAGTGGTTCAGTGTCTTCACAGTCCTTTCCCCAGGGGTTATTTTTACATTCTGGAAGACGTGTAGGTATCAAAGGAGAGAGAAAATTATTTAGTCCTTGAACTGATTGGGAGAATCACAATCTAGCTGAAAGAGAATAAGATTCAACGGTGGATAGAAATTGGATGTTGGGAGGCAGAGAACATGATTAACACTTCAGAAATACTATCTTACCACATGTATTTGGTACTTATATATTTATTACTTTTATATTCAGATAAAAGTAATAATCCAAGTGTTTCACGGAACTGATTTTTAATTTAGGTGTTCATTAAATAACATTTTTTTCTAACAACTTTAAAATAAAAATAAGTATATAAATATATATGTTGTTGCTTAATCGCTGTCATGTTCGACTCTTTTGCAACGCCATGGACTGTAGCCCACCAGGCTCCTCTGTCTGTGGCATTTTCCAGGCAAGAACACTGGAGTGGGTTACCATTTCCTACTCCAAGGGATCCTCCCCACCCAGGGATTGAACTCTTGTCTCCAGTATTGCAGGAGGATTCTTTACCATTAAATCAGCTTTTCCCTGATGGCTCAGTGGGTAAAGAATCTGCCTGCAGTGCAGAACACACAGGGGACAGGGCCTCGGTCCTTAGATCAGGAAGATCCCCTGGAGAAGGAAATGGCAACCCACCCCAGTATTGTGGCCTGGAAAATCCTATGCACAGAGGAGCCTGGTGAGCTACAGTCCATGGGGTCACAAAGAGTTGAACAGAACTGAGCGACTAACACTTCTTTACCACTGAGCCACTAGGAAAGCCCATATATACAAGTGTATATAATTATAATCATATGACTAATAGATTATATTTTGCTTGCCTTATTTATAAAAGCTATGTCAAATAACTTTTTTCGTGAGAGATATCTATGCAATTTTCATGCAAGTATCAGCCAAAAAGTGTTGGCAACATAGACACTTGGTTTAATCCAAGACGTATTGCTGAATTATGAGACAAGCATCTTTATAAATAGGAGACTGTTTTGTTTTCATCATGAATAAAGGAAAACTTTTGAAGACTTTTATTTTACTCTTAGACACTATATTTTAATATCTAAATGCTAAACATTAAATATATAAGATACCTATTAGATAATCTAATGAATTTATAATTACTATCTGTCTGTAATTTTCCTTATTTCCAGCTACATTCTGTTTTAAAAATATGCCTTTATTTATTCCAGTAGCCTTTGTGTTTTGTGCAAGAAAGACTTCTCTGAACTGTCCTATCATGAAAAAATATCATGTTCCAGGAAGCAAAAGGGGAATTCTAGAAATGAAGATAGACAAATCAGGATTTGGGAGTCAGTTTTTTAATGATTTTCCATGTTCAAAGGTTTCTATATTTAGTTCGGTTCAGTCGCTCAGTCATGTCCGACTCTTTGCGACCCCATGGACTGCAGCACACCAGGCCTCGCTGTCCATCACCAACTCCCAGAGTTTACTCAAACTCATGTCCATCGAGTCGGTGATGCCATCCAACCATCTCATCCTCTGTCCTCCCCTTCTCCTGCTTTCAGTCTTTCCCAGCATCAGGGTCTTTTCCAAGGAGTCAGTTCTTCGCATCTATTGGCTGAAGTATTGGAGTTTTAGCTTCAGTATCAGTCCTTCCAATGAATATTCAATTCTTATCTCCTTTAGGATGGACTGGTTGGATCTCCCTGCAGTCCAAGGGGCTCTCAAGAGTCTTCTCCAACACCACAGTTCAAAAGCATCAATTCTTCAGTGCTCAGCTTTCTTTATAGTCCAATTCTCACATCCATACATGACTACTGGAAAAAAATGTAACGATGACTAGATGGACCTTTGTTGGCAAAGTAATGTCTCTGCTTTTTAATATGCTGTCTGGGTTGGTCATAACTTTTCTCCCAAGGAGTAAGCATCTTTTAATTTCATGGCTGCAGTCACCATCTGTAGTGATTTTGGAGCCCCCCATAATAAACTCTGTCACTGTTTCCACTGTTTCCCCATTTATTTGCCATGAAGTGATGGGAATAGATTCCATGATCCTAGTTTTCTGAATGTTGAGTTTTAACCCAACATTTTCACTCTCCTCTTTCACTTTCCTCAAGTGGCTCGTTAGTTCTTCTTCACTTTCTGCCATAAGGGTGGTGTCATCTGCATATCTGAGGTTATTGATATTTCTCCCGGCAATCTTGATTCCAGCTTGTGCTTCATCCAGCCCAGTGTGTCTCATGATTTACTCTGCATATAAGTTAAATAAGCAGAGTGACAATATACAGCCCTGACATACTCCTTTTCCTATTTGGAACCAGTCTGTTGTTCCATGCCCAATTCTAACTGTTGCTTTTGACCTATGTACAGATTTCTCAAGAGGCAGGTCAGGTGGTCTGGTATTCCCATCTCTTGAATAATTTTCCTTAGTTTGTTGTGATCCACACAGCCAAAGGCTTTGGCATAGTCAATAAAGCAGAAATAGATGTTTTTCTGGAACTCTCTTGATTTTTCAGTGATCCAGCAGATGGTGGCAATTTGATCTCTGGTTCCTCTGCCTTTTCTAAATCCAGCTTGAACATCTGGAAGTTCATGGTTCACATACTGTTGAAGCCTGGCCTGGAGAATTTTGAGCATTACTTTACTAGCGTGTGAGATGAGTGCAATTGTGCAGTAGTTTGAGCATTCTTTGGCATTGCCTTTCTTTGTGATTGGAATGAAAACTGACCTTTTCCAGGCCTGTGGCCACTGCTGAGTTTTCCAAGTTGGCTGGCCTATTGTCAGCACTTTTACAGCATCATCTTT
This sequence comes from Cervus canadensis, assembly GCF_019320065.1. Taxonomy (NCBI): domain Eukaryota; kingdom Metazoa; phylum Chordata; class Mammalia; order Artiodactyla; family Cervidae; genus Cervus; species Cervus canadensis. The sequence goes on along the minus strand of NC_057409.1, from coordinate 32,270,395 downwards.
TAGGATTTGAAATAGCTCAATTGGAATTGCATCACCTCCACTAGCTTTGTTCACAGTGATGCTTCCTAAGGTCCACTTGACTTCACATTCCAGGATGTCTGGCTCTAGGTGAATGATCATACCATCGTGATTATCTGGGTTGTGAAGATCTTTTTTGTATAGTTCTTCTGTGTATTCTTGGGTCACCACATCTTAATATCTTCTGCTTCTGTTAAGTCCATATCATTTCTGTCCTTTATTGTGCCCGCCTTTGCATGTAACGTTCCCTTGGTATCTCTAATTTTCTTGAAGAGATCTCTTGGAGATCTCTAGGAAAACATTCTATTTTTTTCCCTTGAAATCTTTGCATTGATCACTGAGGAAGGCTTTTTTATCTCTCCTTGTTATTCTTTGAAACTCTGCATTCAAATGGGTGTGTCTTTCTTTTCTCCTTTGCTTTTCACTTCTCTTCTTTTTTCAGCTATTTGTAAGGCCTCCTCAGACAGCCATTTTGCTTTTTTGTGCTTCTTTTTCTTGGAGATGGTCTTGATCCCTGTCTCCTGTACAATGTCATGAACCTCTGTCCATAGTTCTTCAGGCATTCTGTCTTTCATATCTAATCCCTTGAATCTATTTGCCACTTCCGCTTTGTAATCGTAAGGGATTTGATTTAGTTCATACCTGAATGTTCTAGTGGTTTTCCCTACTTTCTGCAATTTAAGTCTGAATTTGGCAAAAAGGAGTTCATGAACTGAGCCATAGTCAGCTCCCAGTCTTGTTTTTGCTGACTATTTAGAAAGTCTTTTAAATTACCTTTTGTAGTATAATTGATTTCAACTTGATGTACTCTTGTTAGTTTTATTGAAAAGTTTCAAGTACTTTGAAAAAAAAAAAACCTCTGTCTTTTATCATTATCCCGAAAATCTTAAATTCCTGTTTCACTGACCAAGAAACAACAGCCACCACAGACTGAAATAAACTTTTTGTGGTCTGTATGCTATATAGAAACTAGTCATTTTTTTTCTGAGGATGATGACATTGTGAAAGGACCATGTTAAATTAATCAAAATCTTTACACTATGTCATATCTGAGTGGCTGTTTTCTTCTTGCATCACATTGCACAATAATCTTGACTGTTACACTTCAAGGTCTCAGGTGTTGAGTCATTAGCAGCTGTGGAATCGATCAGAATTCTGTTACAGCTGCACAGCTGCAGATCAAGGGTAATCCAAGATCTTTCAGGCTTAGCATCAGCATATGGACAACTCCTCAGCGCTTGCCTGGAGTGAGTGTTCATTTGGGAATTTTGAGCTAAGTTCCCTCAGGGCTGCTTCTACAGATATTTTCAGCTTTTATAATGCAAATAGAAAGGCATGTTAAAATAAGCAGCCTTCAGTTGAAACAGAGAACAATAACAGACATTTGTCCTAAGTCTTCCAAAATCAGTCCTTTTTATAAAAACTGTATTTTAACATATTTTGTTTCTATTTGCAAGTTCTTATGGAATATTTAGTTCATGACCATCCTTGGAGTAATTATAGAATCAGGTTTATGAAGAATTTATCAACACTTTTGAGTTTGTACTTAAAATTAAGCATAAAGTGGCTTCTTTCAGAATTAGGAGCAAGAAACTGAGTTGCCCAGCATTGAAACTACAGAAATGCACATGGCTGTCTAGACTGTGGTAACCGTCTCCTCACTGTATTTTATACTTGAAATCTCTTCCTAACTGTATTCTCACCCATATTTCTGAAATGCATGCTCCTCTTAATAGTCAAATGGATTTAGGGAAATGAAATCAAATATCTCAGAACCCCAAAATGGTTCCCCATGGCATCTCAAGTGAATTCAAAGCATCTCCATGGGCTCTCAGAGCTTTTGTGATGGCCTTTCCCTCATGGCCATCGTCTCTATGCACTCTTCTCTTCTCTGCAGTTCAGCTACACTGGTTTGCACACACCAAGTGTGTTTCTGCTGTGTTTGCTAATCCTTCCACCTAGGATGCCCTGCCCTTGCCTGTGAATCTTTTAATGACTTCTCTTTTTAATTAATCGACTTTATTTTTAGAACAGTTTTAGGTTTATAAAAAAATAATACTGGACTGAGAGTGCACATGTACCCTCACTCCACTCTTTCTCCGTATGTTCACACTCCTTTACACAGAGTTCCCTGTGATTAACATCTTACATTAGTGTAGTACACATGTTATATACTACATAACATCTATTATGTTATATATTACATAATAACTAAGGCTTGAACTGTGGTGTTGGAGAAGACTCTCGAGAGTCCCTTGGACTGCAAGGAGATCCAACCAGTCCATCCTAAAGGACATCTGTCCTGGGTGTTCATTGGAAGGACTGATGCTGAGGCTGAAACTCTAATACTTTGGCCACCTCATGCGAAGAGTTGATTCATTGGAAAAGACCCTGATGCTGGGAGGGATTGGAGGCAGGAGGAGAAGGGGACGACAGAGGACGAGATGCTGGATGGCATCACCAACTCGATGGACATGAGTTTGAGTAAACTCCCGGAGTTGGTGATGGACAGGGAGGCCTGGGGTGCTGCGATTCATGGGGTCTCAAAGAGTCGGACACGACTGAGCGACTGAACTAAACTGAACATCTCACTATTATATTAATATATATATATCTGTTAGCTGAAGTTCATAGTTTTCATTGGGGTTCACTCTTGGTTCTATACATGTGTTCAACTTATGTACTTTGCTTTTGTATTGTTACAGTATTACATAGAATAGTTTCATTGCTCTAAAATTCCCATGTCCTACCTATTTATTTCTCCCTCTCCCCAAACCCTTGACATCCACCGATCTTTTCACCATCTCCATAGTTTTGACTTTTCTAGAATGCTGTAACGTTGGACTCAAACAGTATGTGGGCTTTGCAGACTAGCTTCTTTCTCTTAGTAATATGCATTTAAAGTTCCTCCATATCTTTTTATGACTTGATAGCTTATTTCTTCTTATTTCTGAATAACATTTCACTGTCTGAGTGCACCACAGCTTGGTTACCTGTTTGTCTACTGAAGAACATCTTGGTTTGCTTCTTGGTTTTGGAAGTTTATAAATAAAGGTGCTATAAATATCCATGTACAGGATTTAGTGTAGGCAGAAGTTTTCAGCTCCTGTGAGTAGACATCAAGGAGTACAGTTGCTGGATCGTATGGAAAGAGAAGTTTAGCTCTGTACAAAGCTGCCAAAATATCTTCTGAACTTCGCGTATCATTTTTCATTTTCCCCAGCAGTGAATGAGAGTTCCTGTTGCCCCACATCCTCATCAGCACTAGCTATCATCAGTGTTATGGATTTTAACCATCCTAATACATGATAACAGCATTTCATTGTTGTTTCAGTTTGCAACTCCATGATGACATATACGATGACATATCTCTTCATACACTTATTTGCCACCTATATAACTTCTTTGATGGAGTGTCTGTGCAGATCCTATGTCCATTTTTTAATTGAGTTCTTTGTGTTCTTGCTATTGAGTTTTTGGAGCTCTTCATACATTGTGAATACAAGTCCTTTATCTGAAGTGTTCTGCTAATATTTTCTCACAGTCTGTGAGTTATCTTTTTATTCTCTTAAAATGTCATTCACAGAGCAGAAGTTTTTTCATATCAGTGGAACCCAACCTGTCGTTTTTCTTTCATGGATAGTGCTTTTGCTGTTGTATCTAAAAAGTCATCACCAAACCCCAGGTGACCGAGATGTTCTCCTCTATCCTATTCTAGAAGTGTTACACTTTTTCATTTTACATTTAGGCCTATAATCCAATTTGAGTTTGCTTTTGTGAAAATTCTAAGGAATTTTTATAGCTCCTTACTTATTTGTGTTTTTAATTTAATGTCGCCTTTTCGATGAGACCTTTCCTGAACCTATTAGCTACAGCATTCCCTCACAGCCGACTACTGACCAAAGCTCACTATTGTACATTTCTGCTAGCATTAGTTATCTAAACTCATATTTTCCTTTATTATTTGCTTGTTTACTTTCTTTGTCTTGAATGTGAGTCCCATGGGTGCTAAGATTCAAGCCACCTTGCCCACTGCTCCACCACTAGAGCCTGGCCCATTGTTTGCAAACTATTAAGGACTTGGCAAATATCTGGTGAATAAATGAATGAATAAGAAATATACTTAGCGAAACTCTCAAGCCATATTTGAAGTATATTAAAGATCTTGACCGTGAGTGCCTTTATAATTACCAGGACAGAAAATTTATAGGAATTAAAAAGGAGGGTACAGAAAAGGAATCAATATGAGAACAAAAGTATAACTATTTTGTTTGCTCTGCTTGAAGCACATTTACGCCCATTATAATCTACAATAAAGTTCACAAGAAGAATGTGACTTAGGAAAAAAAGATAATTTGGATGGAAGTGTTTAGAGTCCCTGGTCAATATTTGGAGATTATTTGTTTAATCATTTTGAACAGTCAACAGAAGATGCACATAGATTGCTTCCTCTTTCCACAAAATGCAAGTTAGTTCTGACTAATTTTAGTTGAGTTTCTATTAAGCAGGCAATGAAAAAGATGTATCAGTAATCTGGGTTAGATTAAGTTAGATTAGTGATACATTATCGTATCTTTCTCCTACAAAGAAAAGTAACCTGTGACATGATTATTTTATACAGACCAGTCTACTGAATTTTAGAGTATACCAAACACCAAAAATATTTCATAATTTTTTCTTTGGACCATTATGTAAAGATTTCTTGAATTCTCACAATATCTATATCAGATTTGCCTGCTGTAGACCAGAAATGTGTGCCTGGTTTAAACTATCATCATTATCTTCATGGTATTAATATTTCTATTGGAACTAACTAGTTATGTATCACTTGAATCTTTCTGGTCATTTTGTGTAAAATGTATAGGTTTTATAAAACTCATAAAAAAGAAAAATTATAATTCATTTTTTTTATCTTATCTGTGAGTCTACAAATGGTTATGAGGTGAGAGAGAAATATCTTCCTGTGTTTTGATAAAGCACATTAGATTCAATAATACTTATTGGACAGATTTCTGTACAAATAAAATGGCTTAAAGCCCTGTGATGTTTACCAAGATACGTGATGCAATGGGCTTCCCAGGTGGCTCAGTGGTAAAGAATCTATCTGCTACTGCAGGAGGCTAAAGAGATATGAGTTCAATCCCTGGGTTGGGAAGATCCTCTGAAGTAAGAAATGGCAACCCGCTCCAGTATTCTTGCCTAGAAAATTCCATGGACAGAGAAGTCTGACAGGCTGTGTCCATGGGATTGCAAAGAAATGTACACAACTGAACAGCTAAGCAGATTCTGCATTCTCTCTTCTTGGAGAAATAGAGTTTAGATATTGGAAAATTAGAAGTAAAACACCAAGAATGGTTTTTAAAAAACCTGCCAATTTATTTGTCATTTAAAACTGATTTTCACATTTATTATTTTATTTAATACTCATAGTAACTTTTGAAAATGTCATTACAATAAATTGTAAAATAGGCAAATTAAGATATAGAGAGGCTAAATTATATTTGTCTAAAGTCATTCAGTGGTTGAGCTTGGACTGGACCTAAAGCTAGACTGTAATCATCATGAAAAAAATTTTGTTTATCTGTACACTAAGCATTCACAGTGTGTATATCAGGGCCTGGCACATTGTTGCCATTGAATAAAGATTTGCTCATTAACTAAATGTAGAACTTGAGTTTGATACAATGGCAGGCTCCTTAGTTGATTATGCAGCTACTGGTTGTATAAGAACTGTATTGTACTTGTCTTAGTTTCTCCTATCTTAGCATTAGCAGTTCACCAATAGTGGGTTCTCAGTAATGTTACATGATAGGCAAAATATTATGATTTCAAGGCATGCATCAGAATAAAAGAGAAAATAGAGTTTACTTGAATGTTCAAAAAGGCTTTGTAAAAGTAAAAAGACTTGAATAGAGTTTTACAGAGTAGATGGGAGATGGAAAGAAGGGGGATGGCATTCCTCATGGAAAATGATGGAGGAATAATCATATTATTCCAAGACTTAATGTTTTATCTTCCTGAGGCTAGAAAGACCTAAGGTGACTGAAAAGAAGTGAGTGGCACTTGTATTTATTCTGAATGTAAACAGTGGAAAAATTATGGCTTAATGAATACTTTGAGGAAAGATAGCAAGAGTCTGAAGAGTGTGTGTGTGTATACATTCTTCGTTGCATATTTGTATACAATTAAATATACCACTAGCTTCTAGATTTCTGCATTCACACATGCATGCAAGGATAGTATAGAACCTTTTTCCTATTCTACTCAGGTGTAATAGCGAGAGACTGCTACAAGTAAATGTTACTAATTATTTTACTGAAATCTGTGATTCAACAAAATAACTACTCTGATTACTTTAGTGACTAAAATATGGTGTCTTGACTTTAACAAAATAAGAATAACCCCTAAAAATTGAATTTAATAACCATTTGCCAGATTTTTCATTTGTAGAAAGAAATACAATGCTGTTATAAAATGCAGCCATTAGGTATTTGCCTTTCAATAAGATATCTTTGGAAACAATTTGAAAATTTTTAAAAGGCCACTTTAAATTTGAATGTAATGGACATTTTTGTTCTAAGGGTATCCATGCAATATATTGACAGTAAAACAAATTTGTTTTCAGGTTAGACATAAAGAATCCTAAGTAAGTTATTAATAGTACATCATAGCACAAGAAGCTGCTTAATATGGTCTTCCTGAAGAGAAATGACATTAAAATTTTTTATAAAACATTATAACATTAATGAGATTCTTAGAGAAGAAAATAAATCATATGGTCTAATCCCATCCCCCAGATACAATAATTTATTTCCATTTTAGCTTCATTTTCAGTCTTTAGACATATGTCTGTTTTTTGCATGGTTATACTAGCTGATTAGTGAACACAGAATTCTATATGTGTACACTAATATATCTGTGTGTGTGTTGCTTAAGTAAATCAAATTAGCCTTTAGTTAATTAGTTGTCTATATTTTCTGAAGCCCACTCCTTGGAAAAGACCCTGATGGCTGGGAAAGATTGAAGGCAAAAGAAGGAGGGGGCAGCAGAGGATGAGATGCTTAGTTAGCATCACCAATTCAATGGAAAAGAATTTGAGCAAACTCCAGGAGATAGTGGAGGACAGAGGAACTTGTTTGCTGCAGTCCGTGGGGTCACAAAGGGTCAGATATGACTGACTTATGGACTGAATAACAACAGATTTTCTGAAGCGTGTATTTGTATTTAATACAGTAAATTCAGTGTATATTTGACTTTGCAAAACTGTTTCAATCTACTCTACAGCAAACTATTCATGTTGAAGTATAGCAAAAACCACCACAATATTGTAAAGTGATTAGCCTCCAATTAAAATAAATAAATATTTTTTAAATGTAATGCCATAAGAATTACCTGGCATTCATTTTGTTATTCCAAACTGTTTACTGGAGGGAATGGGAGTAAAACATATGTCATGTAGCTATGAGAGGAGATTTTTCTTAAGTACCTCAATAGAAGATATTAATTCAGAAGAAAATAATTGCAACAAAGAAAAAGCCTGTAAAAGAATGTATCTCAAGCACTTAAGGTGAAACCAGAATCCAAATATTGACCTCTGAATCATGAGGGCATCTCTTATCCTCTATTTACTTTAAAATTAAGATTTGGTTAAAAAAAAAAAAAAAAAAAAAAAGCTTATCCTGAAGCATTTGCTTAAGGACAAATCTCATTTCCCAATCAAGATCCTATAGTGAATTAGTGACAGAGATAGAACTCTGAAAAGAGAAAAGACAATGTCTTTTGTCTTTTAGGTACATTATTATCAATGTTTATTCTCAAAGTTTGTCTTTTTACATTGGAGTCTAAATTTCTTTAAGATGAGAACTCTCATATTCATTTTAGTGTCCCTCAGAGAGCCAATCACAGTATCATGCATTCAAAAATGTATTGAATTAAGTAACTTTGCAAAGGACTCTACTCATCTATAAATATTCAGTTGGCAGATTAGACTTGAAATGATGTTACTGAACGTTGGCTGCATCTTAACAACCGCTCTATTAATTCAATTTGCATAGTCATTGTTCAAGATTTTAGAGTTCAGAACTTCCTTTTGGAGTGTAATTCAAACGTTTAAAAAGTAAAAATGAAGTCCTTTGTGGGTATTTTTTATTTTCATAAGAAGTGTGATATTAACACTGTTAGTTGATAGAATTTAAGAAGTATCTTGAGATATGAGTTTTCTTTCTGTCACTCTCATATTACACATAATATGAAATCAAACTCCTCAAAATGGCACACATGAACCTCTGAGATATGGCTCCTGACTACATGTTCATCTTTATCTCCAAATAACCTACCTCTTTCAGCTTATCATATTTCAATAGTATTAGCTATTTTTCTGTTCTTAGAATATTTCAATTCTATGAAATCTTAGGAATTTTTACTCAATTTCCCATCTACCTGGAATGCTTATCCTTTGATTAGTCCCAAGATTAACACCATTGTCCTGCATGGCTAGGACTGAATGTCCCCTTTTCAAGGAGATGTTTTCTGACCACCTATCTAAAGTAGATTCCCACCAGAAGTGTTTTGCTGTAACATCACCTTTGTTTCATAGGACTTATCACAGTGATGATGATCATATTAATTGGCTATCTTCTCCAACAAAGTATAAATTCCATAAATACAAGGACCTTTTCCTACCTTTCCCCTGATTTACCTACTGTGCTTAACACAGTGCCTGGTAGACAATAAGAACTTGACAGTAAGAATCTGGTGAAATATGCAGATATTTACTGCAAAAATGTAACATTTACTATATTAATATAAGCAGTAAATTAATTTGAAGAGTGAAGTGTATTTGTGATGCTCATTTATCTAAATCCAACTGCTAGTTAGTATTCCACATTGTTTAAGTCAGCCAAACTGTATTATTATTTTAACAGTTGAGACTCAGGGACATACAAAGTTAGGAAATTTTCCCAAAGCTAATGATAGGGATGAAGAAAAGAGACCTGTGCCTTTTGTTTTTATTCAGAGAAGTAACTAGATTTGCTTTACTTTTTTAAAAAAAAATGTAGATAGATGTGATATCTAACATTTCAAATTCCATATCTGTATGTATAGATTTTAGTAATTTATCTTGGGCAAAAGTTCATAAATTTGACAGATTGATAGAAAGTTGTTACTTCTAATGAAAGACAACAATGATTTCAAACAATATATTAAAACATTTTTAAAATAAATCCTGTGCCTACGTGCTAAGTCTCTTCAGTCTTATCTGACTCTGTGCAACCTTATGGACTGCAACCTGCCAGGCTCCTCTGTCCATGGAAGAATTTGCCTCTTCTCCAGGCAAGAATACTGGAGAAGACCAAAAACAGAAAGAGGAGCAATATTTTGTTTTGTATGGATTTCATTGAGCTTAACAAGCTTAAATGTGGGAATTCCCTGGTGGTCCAGTGGTTAGTGTGATTTCACTGCAGAGAGTATGGGTTCAATCCCTGGCTGAGAAACTAAGATCCCAAGGCAGAGTGGCCAAAAAACAAAAAAACTTAAAGGTTAAACTTTAAGGAGTTTTTGCTATATACGTGATTTTCATAAAATCTATCCCTTATCAAGTGAAATCAGTGAAAATAAATTTTATGTGAAAATTGTATGATCTTATGTATTGTATGATCAAATTGTATGATCTTAATACAGAGTGCTATAAAATATTGATAATATATCATATACATGATGAATGTTTTTCCTTTTCTTTGAAAATTTTATATCATACTGTACCATTGCCATTGCATATTTTTCAAAGTATAATTAATATTTGCTAATTTGATTTTTTAGCATGATACTAGATATGGACTACTGCTAGCTTTCTTTTGATTGAGATAGATGGACTCTGTCAGTATAGTGTATTTCAGCTGCTGTTGTACTGAGTCTGTATGTGGTTAAAATATAAGGTTACCTAAATGCCTTAAATTACTTGGTATTTTCCTGAGAAGCACCATCTTTGGGAAAAGCTTATTTTCTGGTCAATAAAATGAGGAAATAGGAAAGAGCAAAGGTGAAAATTTTTAACTTTCAGTTAATCACTTCTAATGCTTGATTCACTCATACTTGATTTGAGATTTTGTTAAAGTGCACACATACAAATCTCACTTTTCAAATATAATAGCTTATTTTCTTTGAATGTATGTTTCAAACTAAAGAAATTAAAGTTTGAAATAGCTCTGTTTCAAACTTGGAAAAACAAGAAAATCAACTAGTGAGAAATGGCTATATTTTGACCAAAATTTGGACTGTGATTGTAAACATTTTTGTAAGAAGTTCATTCAAATACTACTTCTCCTGTACTATATTTTATGTTTGCATATTTCTTATCTTGAAAATGGTACTTGACTTCTTTTTCTACCTAAGAGGAACAGATGTTGAATTTATGCTCCTGACTAACACAATAGCAGCACCACTAATAACAACAACAACAACAAAAATCAGACAAATGAAGGACCCAAGCATCTTTAAAGAACTGGAAATCAGACAGTGAAGTACAGTGATCCCAGAGAGATGATAAGCAAATAAAATGAACCTCAGATTTTCATCAGTTTACTGCCTTGGGATTTCTAGGGCATAACTCAAGGAAGGAGAGCCCAGGTAGAATTTGGGGAACTCTAAAAGGTGTGTGGAAATAAGAACTTATGGATATCAAGTCTTCCAGAATTCACAGAATACAATTCTAGAGACAAAATAGACTTACAGGGAACTCCAGAGACTTGCATAAACTAAGCATTCATCAGAGTACCGATCAGAACATGCATATAAGGAAACTGCAAGAGGACAGAGAAAGAATCATCTACAAAGAATGGAAGGAAATGCTCCCATTACTTACACAGGGTTAGGAATAATGCCTGTTTCTACCAGCCAGACTGAAAAAGCACAAAATTCATGGGACATTAAGTATTTAGGAGGACTTGGTTCAAGAGTAGAAAATAATTACAACTATACTACATGCTGTTTTGTTTCAGATTAATAAATATTAAAATCAAGACCCAAAAGGATTAAATTATTTCCAAGTAATTTAATTGTATCCCAGAACAAAGCTCAAGAATATTTGTAAAGAAGTTTTTTCATGTCTAGCACTTAAGAAGGTAATATTCACAATGTCTGACATCGTGATCAAAGATAGCCAGACATGCAAAGAAGCACAAAAACACACCCATAATTAGGAGGAAAAAAATAAATCAAAACTAGCACAGAGCTGACACAGACAGTAGAGGTAGCAAAGAAGGACTTAAAAACATTTCTTGTGGCTGTATTCTTTATGTTCAAAATTTTAAGTAGATGCATAGAAGCTATAAGAGAGAGCCAAATCAAAATTCTAGATAGGAAAACTACCATGCTTTTGATGGAAAATAAATTGAAATGGATGAATGGAAATTGATATATGGCAAAAGAAAAGCATATTGAACTTCAGGACATAGCAAAAGAAACTAGCCAAAATAATGCACAAATAGAAAAGAGCACTTGTTGACCAGAGCATTTAAGAGATCTGGGACAACATTCAGAAACAGTGGCAGACTTTTATTTTGGGGGGCTCCAAAATCACTGCGGATGGTGACTGCAGCCATGAAATTAAAAAACACTTACTCCTTGGAAGAAAAGTTATGACCAACCTAGACAGCATATTAAAAAGCAGACACATTACTTTGCCAACAAAGGTCTGTCTAGTCAAGGCTATTGTTTTTCCAGTAATCGTATGTGGATGTGAGAGTTGGACTATAAAGAAAGTTGAGCACTGAAGAATTGATGCTTTTGAACTGTGGTGTTGGAGAAGACTCTTGAGAGTCCCTTGGACTGCAAGGAGATCCAACCAGTCCATCATAAAGGAAATCAGAACAGAATATTCATTGGAAGGACTGATGTTGAAGCTGAAACTCCAATACTTTGGCCACCTGATGTGAAGAACTGACTTATCTGAAAAGACCCTGATGCTGGGAAAGATTGAGGGCAGTAGGAGAAGGGGACAACAGAGGATGAGATGGTTGAATGGCCTCACCAACTCAATGGACATGAGTTTGAGTAAACTCTGGGAGTTGGTGATAGACAAGGAGGCCTGTGTGCTGCAGTCCATGTGATCACAAAGAGTCGGACATGACTGAACGATTGAACTGATCTGAACAGATAGTATCCATGTATTTGGAGTCCCTAAAAGAAATGAATGAGGAGCTGAAAACACATATTTAAAGAAATAGTTTACAAATTTTTTTTTCAAAATCTGATGAAAATTAAAGGCCCATAAATCCAAAATACTCAAGGTACCTTAAACAAAAGAATTATGATGGAAACTAAACTAAAGCATATCAGAATCAAATTGTATACAAAGAAGAGGAAATCTTAAAAGCAATGAAAAAACAGATTATGAACAGTATATAAAAAGGAGCAGAATTAAGGATTATAACAAACATTGTCAGAAACAGGGTGAGATGACATTGAAGCAATATATTTGCAGTAGTAAAAGAAAGACACTTGACATCTTACAATTCCATGCCTAACAAAAATGAATTCTCAAAAATGAAAGCAAAATAATGACTTTTCAGATATACAGTCAAAACAAAACAAAAGGAGATGAAGTCTAAACACACACTAGAATTTGAAATTAATACCACCAGGTAAAGGGAACTACACAAATATAGGTTTGACCAAGAAGTTCGTTTAGGTTTTTCTATACAATCATATAGAAAAACCTGAAATGAATATTTTGGTCAACCCAATAAATATGTATGATATTTTCTTATGTAAATCTTTTTAGGAGATAACAAAGTAAAACAATGCATTGTGTTATTTGCAACACACATATATATAAAATGTGTGACAATAATAGCATAAAGGCCAAAAGAAGAGAAATAGAAGTCTTATTATTGTATGATTCTTGTATTATATGTTAAGTAAATATTAAACCCTAAAGCTTCCTCCTTTAGGATGCGATAGTTGGACTATAAAGAAAGCTGAGTGCTGAAAAATTGGTGTTTTTGAACAGTGGTGCTAGAGAAGACTCTTGAGAATCCCTTGGACTGCAAGGAGATCAAACCAGTCCATCCTAAAGAAATCAGTCCCAAATATTCATTGGAAGGACTGATGCTGAAGCTGAAATGCCAATATTTTGGCCACCTGATGTGCAGAACTGACTCATTAGAAAAGATCCTGATGCTTGGAAAGATTGAAGGCAGGAGAAGAAGGGACAACAGAGGATGAGGTGTTTGGATGGCACCACCGACTCAATGGACATGAGTTTGAGCAAGCTCTAGGAGTTGGTGATGGACAGGGAGGCCTGGTGTGCTGCAGTCCATGGGGTCGCAAAGAGTCAGACACGACTGAGCAACTGAACAGAACTGAAACCCTAAAGCATCTGTAAAAATAACAAAACAGAGCTTATAAGTCCAAAAAAAGAAATAATGGGAACATAAAAATATTTCATGAGTTTAAAAGAAGGAAGAAAAAGGTAGAAAGGAGAATGAGGAATGGATAATAAGATAGTAAATAAGTGGCAAGACTGTCAATTTAAACATCACCATATCAATAATGACATCAAATATAAAAGGCCTTAATACAACAATTGAAAACCAGTGATTATAAATTGACTTTTTTAAAGCAAGAACAAACTAATTTTATTTATAAGAAACACTTTAAAGATACAAGTAGTTAAAAGTAAATAGATGGAAAATTATATATTATACTAAGACTAATCATAAGAAAAAGTAGACTTCAGAGTAAAGGTTAATATCAGGTCATTTCATAATAATAATATTAATAAGTAAACTTTGTTAACAGTGAAAACAATTTATTAAAAAGACATTACAGTCCTAAATGTTTATGTACCTAATGGCATAGCTTCAAAATACATTAAGCAAAACTTATAGCTCTCAATCCACAATTATATTTGGAAAGATAAATATGTCTTTCTAAACAACTAATAGAGCCAGAACTAGTAGATAGAAACATAATCAAGACATAAAATATTTGACTCCATCAGCCAACTTTACCTAATTGACATTTATAGAACATTCTACCTCAAAACAGCACAATACATATACATTTCAAGTGCATGTGAAACACATAAATATATTCTATTCTGGACAATAAAAATAAGTCTCAGTGAATTTAAAATGATTGAATTAAACTAGATTTAAATCAGTCTCCAAATACTTAGAAATCAAGTAACCCATGGATCAAAGAATAAAACAAAAGGGGAATAACATATTTTGAACTAAATGGCAGTGAAAATACAAACATTGAAAGTTATGGGATACTGCTAAAGCAATACTTTGAGAGAAAATTATAGCACTAGATGCTGATAGTACAGAGGACAGAAAGATTAAAATTAATCACCCCATTTTTCACTTGAAGAACCTAGTAGACATGTTTTAAACTCTAAAGAATAAATATCAGAGCAGAAATCATTACAAAGTAGGGATGATTCCAGTAATACAAAGTTGGTTTAGTATTTGAAACCAAGCAATGATTTTACCATATGCACAAACTAAAAAAGAAAACCATATAAAATATTGAAAATAAATAAGGAGGAGCTAAATGGAGAGCTATACTTTATTTACCAGTCAGAAGACTCAAAATTGTAAAGGTGTTGGTTTTCATCAAACATCAGTATATTAAATTCAATGCGAATCCAAATCCTAGCATGTTTTAATTAAAGTAATTTACAAGCTGATTCTAAAACTCATATGGAAATACAAAGAAGATATAATCACCAAAACAACTTTGGAAGTGAAGAAAAAAGTTGGAGAAATAACATTACCTGCTTTCAAGATTTAGTACTGTACCATAGTTTATTCTAATTGGCATAAAGGCAGAATAGAGATTCCAGAAATATATCCACACATAAAGGGACAGCTGATTTTTGACAGTGTTGAGGATATAAAGGACATGGAACTATTACACACTTCTGGAAGGAATATGAATGCTATGACTGCTATAGAAAATAGTTGTACACTTTTCTAAAAAGTTTAAAACCATATGATCTATCCATTCCAATGTTAAGTATTTAAGAAAAACCAAACCATATATTCATAACAAAATTGTACTCAGTATTCATAGCATCTTTATTTGCAATAGTCAAAGCTGGAAATAACCCAAATGTCTAGCAGGTGGATGGATAACAAATGCGATTTGTCCATGAAGTAAAGTGCAATGAGCTACTGATTGATACACACAACATGCATAAATCTTGAAATAATTATTTTGAGTGAAAGAAGTTATAAAAAAAAAGAGTACATTCTGTGTGGTCCCATTTGTATTAATATAAAACTCAAGGAAATACAAAGTAAATTATATGGCTGAAAGACAGTAGTTTCCTAAGGGGAAGAGTACAGTAGGCAAGGGATGGAGAATAGGTGGGTTGTAGAGATAGATTACAAAGAAGTAAAAGGAAACTTGTTGGGGTGATGACTATGTTTATTAAATTGATTGTGATAATAGCTTCAGAAGTATATACCTATTAACAAAACCAGAGTGTACATATGTTACAACTTAATCAAATTTTACACTTTATGTGCATTTCGTAAAACAGACTAATCTGTAATCAATCAGCTCAGTTCAGTTCAGTCACCCAGTCATGTCCGACTCTTTGTGACCCCATGAACCACAGCATGCCAGGCCTCCCTGTCCATCACCAACTCCCAGAGTCCACCCAAACCCATGTCCATTGAGTTGGTGATGCCATCCAACCATCTCATCCTCTGTCGTCCCCTTCTCCATCTGCCCCCAATCCCTCCCAGCATCAGGGTCTTTTCCAACAAGTCAACTCTTCACATGAGGTGGCCAAAGTACTGGAGCTTCAGCTTCAACATCAGTCCTTCCAATGAACACCCAGGACTGATCTCCTTTAGGATGGACTGGTTGGATCTCCTTGCAGTCCAAGGAACTCTCAAGAGTCTTCTCCAACACCACAGTTCAGAAGCATCAATTCTTCGGCACTCAGCTTTCTTTATAGTCCAACTCTCACATCCATACATGACCACTGGAAAAACCATAGTCATGACTAGACAGACTTTTGTTGGGAAAGCAATGTCTCTGCTTTCAATCAAGAAATATCATAAATGAAGTATAAATTATAAATGATTCAGATTGAATCAAATCTAGTGAAACTGAAGAAGAAATTCTGTAAACAAACAAAAAGAAAATGATATTTTCATATGGTCACAATAAATCCAGTAAGGAAAAAATTTAAGTAGTACTGATGAAGACCAGATGTTTTGTTTTTGATTCTCTAGTCCACTAGTTCAATATTCTATGAGTTTAATATTAATCTATTTTATGAAACATTCATGTTTAGGCAATTGCTAGGTTGTTCATTTCTTCTAAACACAGGGGAAACTCCACATTATCCTAGTTAACTAAGGAAATGCTTTCCCAGATATCTTCTTCTTGATTTTGAATATGGAATGAAAGAGACACTGTTGTTTAATTTGCAAATGTATTTCTTTCTACAGACTTAGAATAAAAATTTTAAATCTGAAAGGATCACAGAAATCATGCAGCCTATTTCCTCATTGTATCAAGGCAAATTGAGGGCAATTTAAATGACTAGTTTAGGATATGAAAAATAGATAGCAGCGGAACTGCAACTAAAATTTAAGTCTCATACACTCCAAAACTCTTTGTGAGACATCATGTAGGCTACTTCAACCTGATATATTATGTATGGTAGCATAATGGATTTTCTAAATAACTTGAACAAGCCTTTACCTTGCACTGACAAATTAGTTGAAAGAAGATAAAAAAGATCACAGCAGGTTCAAATGAAAAATTGATCGGAGATACCATCTAAATCTGATACTGACTCAGTATGAGATATATAGATGACAGCAAGCAATACTTTAACATATTTATATATAGATAAACGGAGATAGAGCCTTGTAAAAGCATGAAAGTATGTGATGGGTAATTATTAATAATTGTTTATAATTAATAATAGTGCTCACCAGTCTTCTGTCAGTAAATTGATTTTACTCTGGTTTCTTGACTGGATAATTTGTTTGTCTTGCCTGCATCAGTCCTTTTGTTGAATTATTATTATAATTACATGTGTGACCAAAACTTTTTGCAAGTGTAAAGACTTTAGGTTCTTGTTCACTTATGACTTAATAGCAACAACAAAAGTAGCAAATGTTTATAGAGGGTTAAGTATATGCCTGCTACAAGTTAGCACTGCAGGGCTTCCCTGATGGCTCAACAGGTAAAGAATCTGCCTGCAATGCAGGAGATGCAGGTTTGATCCCTAAGTCAGGAAAATCTCCTGAAGAAGGAAATGGCAACCCACTCCGGTATTCTTGCAGGGAAATCCCATGGACACAGGAGCCTGGCGGGCTGTAGTCCAAAGGGTCACAAAAAGTCAGATATGGCTGAGCATGAGCTTGGAATACTTTATATATTTTATTCCTTTATATGGAAAAGGAAATGGCAACCCACTCCAGTATTTTTGCCTGGCGGGCTGCAGTCCATGGGGTTGCAGAGAGTTAGACACAACCAAGTGACTAACACACACACACACTTCTTTATAAACTTTAGATATTTCTAAATATATCACACATTTAATGCTTTTAATTGCTACAAAACTTGTAAGTTTGGGTCTTTTATGATCTCCATTTCACAGATGAGGAAGATGAGAATATACTAAGTGGTGAACAGAATAAACTCTGGAGATAATACCCTTCACGACTTTTAAAATGGGTAACATTTGCGTTAAAATATTTAAAAAAAGCTTGACACTTCAGCCAAAATTGAGAGGAAGGGTTACATTCCAAACTGAATCTTTCTGCTGGTATTGGCAGAATTTTTCTGCTCTTGATAGTGTCTGTTTAATGAGCAAATCTCTTTAAGTGTATGTATACCACTGCGGCACTGAGGATACAGACATTTAGCCAATTTCTTTCTCATTTGTGATAATTCCAGTGCTGCCTAATTGTACAATAGCACTCTGAATTTAACCTGAAAAAATATAACTTAAGAAATTAACATTTTAAACTTAAATTGCTAATGCATAAATGGGGGCAATCAGATCAGTAGTTGTTCTTAAAGTACAGTAGAAGCATCCAGTTATAATGTTGTTCTGAAAACAGTGATTAATAATCAAAATGTATCCTATTGATTGGAGAGCTCTTCAGTAAGGAGACTTTCAGAAAACATTTGCAATAAATACTACACATTCATATGGGTTGACCAAAGTGTTCATTCAGGTTTTTCCAGAAAACTCAATACAGAGATTTTAATGAACAGTCTGTCTCATAGAGCACCCTCTTTTTATCAGGGGGTTATACCTGGCAGTGAATGTCTTTTGAGAGTCTGCTCCATGGGGAAAAACACAAAATAAAAATAAAGATTTCCTTCCAAGTAACTGATAAGACGTCATTATTTCACATCACATTTCTTTTTCTTCCTCCCTTTGTCTTGATAAATTTTGTCCACCTTCTAAAACCCAGTTTCACTTTTTCATCTCTGAAGTTTTCTTTTAGTTTGATTTCTTTCTCCTTTGACTTTGACCAGAACATTGAGTTCCACACCTAGCACTCAGTTATATGGTATTCGTGCCATTAATTATTGATTCCAACAACTAGACTGTGTATATATTAAATAATGGACTTCCCTGGTGGCTCAGTGGTAAATAACCCACCTGCCAGTGCAGGAGACACAGGGAACACAGGTTTGATCCCTGAGTTGGGATGATCTCCTGGAGTAGTAAATGACAACTCACTCCAATATTCTTAGTTGAAAAATTCCACAGTTAGAGGAAGCTGGCAGGCTACAGTTCATGAGGTCACAAAGAGTCAGACACAACTGAACGACTGAGCATGGAGGCACATAATAACTAGTACACACCTTGCAGGTAGTGGCTCTGTGTATAGATTCTCTGACTGTACAGAACTTCCCTCAGAGCCTCAAGTAGGAAACTCTTGGGATACTCTGGTCCCTTTGTCCACCTAAAAAAATGTGCATATTGAGTTCAGGTCCATGATAGCAACTAGGAGGCTCCTGCCCACACTTTCTCCCACAGACAGTTGTCAGCAAATAAATAGAGCAGTTCTCTCTGAAAGAAAATTAGAAACTAGCTGAGCAGTTCCTACACATAAGACAAGTGAGAAACTTGTTTAGTCACTAAGTCATATCTGACTCTTCATGACCCCATGGACTGTAGCCCTCCAGACTCCTCTGTCCTGAGGATTTCCCAGGCAAGAATACTAGAGTGGGTTATCATTTCCTTTTACAGGGGATCTTCCCAACCCAGGGATCGAACCTAGGTCTCCTGCATCCCCTGCGCTGGCAGGCAGATTCTTTACCACTGAGCCACCTGGGAAGAAAATGAGAAACCACTCACATCTAAAAGGTGGGAAAGACTGAAACACATTCTCACCATAAACCTCACCCCTCACTTAGCAAGGCACAACCAGGAGGGAACTCACAAACTCCCACTTCTGTCTGTAGAGCAATAGGTTTGGACCCCACAACTTTTAAGACTTACATCTGAGGGAAGGATATCCAAAACATCCACCTCAGAGAGCAAGCAGAGTTTGGGTCCTTAAAACCTGCAAGACTAGACTATAGCGTTGGCTCACAAGGACTTCTTGTGACTATTTCCCCTAGGGCTCGGTAGGGAGGGAGAAGGCAAAAAGGACGCCCATCCCCTAGTCTTTTCGTGAAAGAGGTCCATTTGCCTGACTGAGAATGCCATCCCTGCTTTCTGTATATACAATGGAATATTATTCAATCACAAGGAAGAAGGAAATCCTGCCATTTGCAACAACATAAATGACCCTTATAGCATTATACTAAGTGAAATAAGCCCAACTGGTAGGAACAGAGTAGAAAAGTAGTTGCCAATTTTATTTGTAATTGACAGTTTTGTCAGTTTTCACTCAAGGAAGCTGAATTTTTTTTTTAAATGCATATTCATTTGAAGGTGGACATAGTGCTTATCCACAAAGGAAGTAACAACTGAAGATTTTTCATCTCTGAAGTGGTTTAAATAACATCTTACTGAGATCTACAGAAGCAGAAAGTTAAAAGTCCAGCCAAATATTTATTAGGTTGAACATGATTAAGGCCTTCATTGGATAAGAGAGTCTGTCGACACTTCTAATGTAATCCAACTACATTACAAATTATCCTTTATCAAAGAATCTCCAGGGACCTCAAAATACTTATATAAATGCTTATCTATTTCTCCAAAATACATGTAATAATACTGTAAAAGAACTAATCAGAGTTTTTAAATCATGAAAACTTGCTCTAAAGTTCCTCAACTGAATGCTTTTTGTTGTTGTTTGTAAGTCGTATCCAACTCTCTGCGGCTCCGTGGACTGCAGTAGGTCAGGCTTCCCTGTCCTTCAGGATCTCCCGGAGTTTGCTTTAGAATCATTAGAAATGATTGATAGACCCATGAAAGTGTTAATGGTCTCCATAATGGACTAACGGTGGATCACCTTCTTGAATGCCACCTACCTTGTCTCTTAAACTGAATTAAAACTACCCTGAAAAAAAAAAAAAAACTACCCTGAAAGATTGTTTCCTAGTTATTTAAGAGTTACTAAATTGGCTGAATTAAGACTAGAAATATGAACTTAGTGATTGATAAATAAATTCCTTTGGAAAGGATGTTTCTAGTCACATATCATATTCACTTTGGGGTAAGATTCTTTGAATCTCATGATCACATGCACAAAAATATACATTTTGTTGTCTTACTTGTTTTTCCTTCTTATTTGTTGTTGTTCAGTTCCTCAGTTGGTCATGTTTGACTCTTTGCAACCCCATGGACTGCAGCATGCCAGGCTTCCCCGTCCATCGCCATCCCCCAGAGTTTATTCAACTCACGTCCATTGAATTGGTGATGCTATCCAACCATCTCATCTCCTGTCGTCCCTCTCTCTTCCTGCCTTCAGTCTTTCCCAACATCAGGGTCTTTTCCAATTAGTCCACTTTTCACATTATGTGGCCAAAGTATTGGAGCTTCAACATCCACTGAGAATATTCAGGGTTGATTTCCTTTAGGATTGACTGGTTTGATCTCCTTGCTGTTCAAGTGATCCTGAAGAGTCCTTTCCAACACCCCAGTTCAAAAGCATCAATTCTTTGGACTCTCATCTCTCTTTATGGTCCAACTCTGACATCTGTACCTGACTACTGGAAAAACCATAGCTTGACAGACTTTTGTTGGCAAAGCAATGTCTCTGCTTTTTAACATTTATTAATAATGATGTCAGTGCCTTGCATTCTCTGCTGTTTCCTTTGAAACCACTTCCTATTGATTATATTCATCAAAATGCTGGCTTTGAATGACTGATGAGTTCTAATCTGTATAGGCACTGAAAGTCTGAAGTAAAAATAATTCTACTTTTCACATTTTTCTTTTTTTTATCTTTTATCTATTATGAGAACTTATCAGCGATTTCTTTCCATTAATATATCCCATTGTTGGAATAGCATCATGAAGCAAAATATATGCTGACAGTTCACAGATTTATTATTTTATTTGTTATATTCGCATTTTAAAGAGTGATGTTCCACACTTAAATGAATCCAAAGAGATTAAATCTCCTTAAAAGAATCAATCCTCTCAGAGTAGTATGTTTTGCCAGCAGGGCTTGATCAGACCACAATTGGGTGTGGGCTTTCCAGGACTGAAACACATTCATCTGTTCATCTACCTGATGTGGAAGTAGGGGTTTTTGAGTTTTAATATCTTAAAATATTGATTTTCTGTCTATGATAATCAAATGCATTCAAATTAGTTTATTTCAATGAAAGGATCAGCACCAGTAGAAAATTACATTTTGGAAAGGAATTTGAATCATATGCTTGATAAATTATCATGTATGGATATTAAAAATTCCAATTTTCATGAGTATTAGCTTATGGTGTTTTGATTGAAATGCCAGCTAAACTTCTTAGAGAACCTAGCTCTAGGATAAACAGTGAGCACCTTCCACTTGAGTACATGATCCAGCCCTACTCACTTGCTCGCTGTCAACCTTGACCATGGGTCATACCCAGCCTGCGTGTGTACGTGCTAAGCCACTTCAGCCATGTCTGACTCTATGCGACAGCCTGAGTCAACAGCATATCATGGATTTAGTCAAATAAACTCCATTGGAGGCCTATGTTTGACTGTGGTATATTCCATTCTTATTTGCCTATAAACAGCCTCCTTTGTACCTGGACACACCTCTCCCTTTCCCATAGAAAGGAATTTTATTAAAAAAAAAAAAAAGACATAATAATGTTAATATCTGATCCTACTGCCTCTCCCAAGATACCTATCTAATGCCAGATTACAAATCTAGCCATACTGGACTCTTGAATCTATAACCAATATTAATGACTGTTCTGTTTCCTCACAGAATGGGGAATGCTTGGTTTATTGCACAATAATTGTGCCCATATCCTCGTGTGGGAACTGATACAGTCAGCATCACAGTGCTGCCTGCACAGAGTTTAGGGAAATCAGGCCCATCGACTATAATGTGGGGTGGATGCAGAAAGACATAGCACCCAGATCTAGCATTAGGAGTTAGTTCATGTTCAGGTCTACCATTTCACTCCCTTTTTGAAATGAGAATCTCCATTTTCATTATCAGTTTCTAAAAGTTCATGCAGTTAGCACCTAAGGAGAGAAAGTAGGCATTTATGGCCATTGAATCTGGGTGGTTGCTACTTGCTCAGTGTGTGTTCTATTATCCAGTGCTTACCCCTTTAACTATGAGGCATATTTTTTTTTTTAAGATTTTTAAACTTATGCTATATTCTAGTGAAATACCTTTTTTAAGTAGCATTCAGTTCAGTTCAGTCACTCAGTCATGTCTGACTCTTTGCAACCCCATGAACCACAGTACGCCAGGCCTCCCTGTCCATTACCAACTCCTGGAGTCCACCCAAACTCATTTTCATTGAGTTGGTGATGCCATCCAACCATCTCATCCTCTGTCATCCCCTTCTCCTCCTGCCACCAATCCCTCCCAGCATCAGGGTCTTTTCCAATGAGTCAGCTCTTCGCATCAGGTGGCCAAAGTATTGGAGTTTCAGCTTCAACATCAGTCCTTCCAAGGAACACCCAGGACTGATCTCCTTTAGGATGGACTGGTTGGATCTCCCTGCAGTCCAAGGGACTCTCAAGAGTCTTCTCCAGCACCACAGTTCAAAAGCATTAATTCTTCGGCACTCAGCTTTCTTTATAGTCCAACTCTCACATCCATACATGACTACTGGAAAAACCATAGCCTTAACTAGATGGACCTTTGTTGGCAAAGTAATGTCTCTGCTTTTTAATATGCTATCTAGGTTGCCCATAACTTTCCTTCCAAGGAGTAAGTGTCTTTTAATTTCATGGCTGCAATCACCATCTGCAATGATTTTGGAGCCCAGAAAAATAACGTCAGCCACTGCGTCCACTGTTTCCCCATCTTATTTGCCATGAAGTGATGGGACCAGATGCCATGATCTTAGTTTTCTGAATGTTGAGCTTTAAGCCAACTTTTTCACTCTCCTCTTTCACTTTCATCAAGAGGCTCTTTAATTCTTCTTCACTTTCTGCCATAGGGTGGTATCATCTGCATATCTGAGGTTATTGATATTTCTCCCGGCACTCTTGATTCCAGCTTGTGCTTCCTTCAGCCCAGCGTTTCTCATGATGTACTCTGCATATAAGTTAAATAAGCAGGATGACAATATAACAGCCTTGATGTACTCCTTTTCCTATTTGGAACCAGTCTGTTGTTCCATGTCCAGTTCTAACTGTTGCTTCCTGACCTGCATGCAGGTTTCTCAAGAGGCAGGTCAGGTGGTCTGGTAGTCCTACCTCTTTCAGAATTTTCCACAGTTTATTGTGATCCACACAGTCAAAGGCTTTGGCATAGTCAATAAAAGTAACATTAAAGTACATATATATTTACATCTTACTTGCAACGAATAATCCTTATAGGATTGTTTATTAAATTACCTTATTATTCAATATTTAGTAATTATGTTATTAAATAATCCTTAAAGGATTCTAAATACTCTCCCTCCTCAAGCTCCTTTTAACTGGAAAGCAAAGTATATGAGCTTAGACCAGGGTGACCAATAATTATACACTGTCAGGCCATTTTCTTGGTCATTTTTAGTTGATCTTTTAAAAATTTTCCCTTTGATTAGGTAGTTTCAAAGGTAATGTTCTCCATGAAATAAGGATACACTTGCTATTTTATGGTTGAAATGCCCACCTGAACATCTCAATCTGCATAGTATACTTACAGTATAAAACCTAACCTCACACACTCCCATTTTTTAAATTAGAATAAAATTTATTTTAGTATGACAATCTCTAGGTTCATCCATGTTGCTGCAAATGGCATTATTATCTTTTAAATGCCTGAGTAACATTCCACGATATATATATATATATATATATATATACACATAACACATCTTCTTTATCCATTGCTCTGTTAATGGTCCTTTAGGCTGCTTCCATGTCTTGGCTCTTGCAAACAGTCCTGTGATGAACGTTGGGGTGCATGTATCCTTTAGGATCATGTTTTTCTCTCGATATATGCCCAGGAGTGGGACTGCAGGATTATATGGTAGCTCTGTTTTTTGTTTGTTTTTTTAAGGAGCCTCCATAATGTTTTCTGTAGTGGCTGTACCAATTCACATGCCCATCGGCACTGTGGAAGGAATCCCTCATCTCCGTCCTTTGTGGGTTTTTTTGATGATCGCTGTTCTGACTGGTGTAAGGTGGCATGTCACTGGAGTTTCTTACATCCTTTATATGTGGAATATAAAGAGAAATTACACAAATGAACTTGAAAAACAGAGACTCACAGACTTAGAGAACAAACTTATGGTTGCCTATACACGCTGCTATATTTTAAATGGATAACCAACAAGGTCCTACTGTATAGCCTAGGGAGCTCTGCTCAATGTTATGTGGCAGCCTGGATGGGAGGGGAGCTTAGGGGAGAATGGATACATGAATATTGCATGGCTGAGTCCCTTTGCTGTCCACCTGTAACTATTACAACATTGTTAATCAGCTGTATCCCAATACAAAATTAAAAGTTTAATAAGAAAAAGAACAAAATATATTGTTATTATTATGTAGAAGAGATTTAATACTGTGTATTTTTAAAATGAGGAATTTTAAACTTTCAAGGATACAGGTGTCTCCATACTAATAAATTATTCAAAGAAAAAAATATTTTGCACAGGTTTTAGTGTGTGAATCATTTTCTTTGTAATGAAAATGATCATGTTTAATGATGTGAATCATATATTTTAACAGTTATGATAAAGCTTCTAAGTCCAAACTGAAAATTATGTGTCAGAGGCTTCCAAATTAAAAACAAAAGAAATACCTTCTCAGGGTGAGTTAGTAATTTTTAGCACTTGAATACCACTCAGTAAATTCACCTGCTGTAGTGATGCACACTTTGGTTTCATGCAGAAACCATGACTCATTATGGCCTTTTAAAACTTTGAATCCAAATGGAGAGAGGAATTTCCATTCGAGTGAACTTGGTCTTATTCTCAAGGTGTACCTGGGCCTGAGTTTGAACCCTTTGCATGGGGTTCTTGGTGTTATATTTGTTTGGTATAGACCTAGGATATTCCACATCAGGTTAGTGCTCCTCTAAATGCTCAATTCTTACGGATAGAAACATATATATTGGCCTATCTCTATGTGCTCTAGACTGCTGAGCTGTACAGGTTTGATTTTGAGAAATGTGATCATCCACACTCATGGTCTTTTATCACTTTATGTATGTAGAGCCCAAAGCATCTTTATTATTTGACTTAAACAGCAATCAATCCTTAGAATATGAACGATTTATGTTTTTTTTTTCAGGATTATCATTCAGTTATTCTAATCAAAAAGTTATATATAGTGGAATATAATTAGTTTCCTATTTCTGTACGGTCTTTCCATTTTTTATGCGTTCTTTCAGGCAGGTTACCCAAGTTCATTTCTATTAGAACAGATCCTGCTTACACAGCATTCAAGTCAGGTTTATCACTGTCAAAGTGAAGTGGGAAAATGCAAGCAACTCTTTTATCTATTATAAGCCAAAAAACTTACTATTTTTTTAAAATATCATGACAGAAAGAAAACCAGTAAACTACCAGTTATCTTGTTACATAATTTAAAATGACCAAACTAAGTTGTTTCAAGAAAACATAATATGTTTATTAGAAAGCCAAGTGAATTAACCTTACATTTACTCTAATGAAGTTGAAATTATGATCTATGTACCTAAGTGCCATCTTTAAGAAAACTGAAAATCACCACTAATATTGGGGAATCGTGCAATATACACTTTAATTTCAGTTAATAATAATAACGTATGCTTTCTGGAAAGAACCTTTGTGGATTCAAAATTGTTGTTTTCTGTCTTTGTGCCAGTACCATACTGTCTTGATGACTGTGGCTTTGTAGTAGAGTCTGAAGTCAGGCAGGTTGATTCCTCCAGTTCCATTCTTCTGTCTCAAGATTACTTTGGCTATTCGAGGTTTTTTGTATTTCCATACAAATTGTGAAATTCTTTGGTCTAGTTCTGTAAAAAATACCGTTGGTAGCTTGATAGGGATTGCATTGAATCTATAGATTGCTTTGGGTAGAATAGCCATTTTGACAATATTGATTCTTCCAATCCATGAACACGGTATGTTTCTCCATCTGTTTGTGTCCTCTTTGATTTCTTTCATCAGTGTTTTATAGTTTTCTATGTATAGGTCTTTTGTTTCTTTAGGTAGATATACTCCTAAGTATTTTATTCTTTTTGTTGCAATGGTGAATGGTATTGTTTCCTTAATTTCTCTTTCTGTTTTTTCATTGTTAGTATATAGGAATGCAAGGGATTTCTGTGTGTTAATTTTATATCCTGCAACTTTACTATATTCATTGATTAGCTCTAGTAATTTTCTGGTAGAGTCTTTAGGGTTTTCTATATAGAGGATCATGTCATCTGCCAGAGATAAATCCACGAACCTATGGACACCTTATCTTTGACAAAAGGAGGCAAGGATATACAATGGAAAAAAGACAACCTCTTTAACAAGTGGTGCTGGGAAAACTGGTCAACCACTTGTAAAAGAATGAAACTAGAACACTTTCTAACACCATACACAAAAATAAACTCAAAATGGATTAAAGATCTAAATGTAAGACCAGAAACTATAAAACTCCTAGAGGAGAACATAGGCAAAACACTCTCCGACATAAATCACAGCAAGATCCTCTATGACCCACCTCCCAGAATATTGGAAATAAAAGCAAAACTAAACAAATGGGACCTAATGAAACTTAAAAGCTTTTGCACTACAAAGGAAACTATAAGTAAGGTGAAAAGACAGCCCTCAGATTGGGAGAAAATAATAGCAAATGAAGAAACAGACAAAGGATTAATCTCAAAAATATACAAGCAACTCCTGCAGCTCAATTCCAGAAAAATAAATGACCCAATCAAAAAATGGGCCAAAGAACTAAACAGACATTTCTCCAAAGAAGACATACAGATGGCTAACAAACACATGAAAAGATGCTCAACATCACTCATTATCAGAGAAATGCAAATCAAAACCACAATGAGGTACCATTACACGCCAGTCAGGATGGCTGCTATCCAAAAGTCTACAAGCAATAAATGCTGGAGAGGGTGTGGAGAAAAGGGAACCCTCTTACACTGTTGGTGGGAATGCAAACTAGTACAGCCGCTATGGAAAACAGTGTGGAGATTTCTTAAAAAACTGGAAATAGAACTGCCATATGACCCAGCAATCCCACTTCTGGGCATACACACTGAGGAAACCAGATCTGAAAGAGACACGTGCACCCCAATGTTCATCGCAGCACTGTTTATAATAGCCAGGACATGGAAGCAACCTAGATGCCCATCAGCAGATGAATGGATAAGGAAGCTGTGGTACATATACACCATGGAATATTACTCAGCCATTAAAAAGAATTCATTTGAACCAGTCCTAATGAGATGGATGAAACTGGAGCCCATTATACAGAGTGAAGTAAGCCAGAAAGATAAAGAACATTACAGCATACTAACACATATATATGGAATTTAGAAAGATGGTAACGATAACCCTATATGCAAAACAGAAAAAGAGACACAGAAATACAGAACAGACTTTTGAACTCTGTGGGAGAATGTGAGGGTGGGATATTTCAAAAGAACAGCATGTATACTATCTATGGTGAAACAGATCACCAGCCCAGGTGGGATGCATGAGACAAGTGCTCCGGCCTGGTGCACTGGGAAGACCCAGAGGAATCGGGTGGAGAGGGAGGTGGGAGGGGGGATCGGGATTGGGAATACATGTAAATCCATGGCTGATTCATATCAATGTATGACAAAACCCACTGGAAAAAAAATAATAATAAAATTAAAAAAAAATAAAAAATAAAAAAATAAAAAATAAATTGTTGTTTTGTGATTAAGTTGCATCAAACTCTTTTGTGACCCATTGGACTGTAGACCGCCAGTCTCCTCTGTCCATGTGATTTCCCAGGCAAGAATATTGAAATGAGTTGCCATTTCCTTCTCCAGGGAATCTTTCCAACCCAGGGATCGAACCAGCATCTCCTGTGTTTCCTACATTGCAGGAGGATACTTTGCTGCTGAACTACCAGGGAAACCCCCCAATTTACAATTACTTCTTAGTTAATTTTAAAGACTTTTTTCTCTTAGATCTTTCTGTTATTATCTACTGAGGAATTGCCAAGTATTCAGTTAACATTTCATTTATTAAGATATTTTCATATGTTTGTTAGCCATCTGTATGTCTTCTTTGGAGAAATGTCTGTTTAGTTCTTTGGCCCGTTTTTTGATTGGGTCATTTATTTTTCTGGAATTGAGCTTCAGGAGTTGCTTGTATATTTTTGAGATTAATCCTTTATCTGTTTCTTCGTTTGCTATTATTTTCTCCCAATCTGAGGGCTGTCTTTTCACCTTACTTATAGTTTCCTTTGTAGTGCAAAAGCTTTTAAGTTTCATTAGGTCCCATTTGTTTATTTTTGCTTTTATTTCCAATATTCTGGGAGGTGGGTCATAGAGGATCTTGCTGTGATTTATGTCGGAGAGCGTTTTGCCTATTTGGGAAAATTTCTCTAAAATGTCATTTTATTTTTAGTAAAAATAAAATCTGTTATACTGAACCTTTGTCACCACACATCAGGGTAATACAGTAGCTTCATTTTTTGCTTCAATGACACTCATCATTTATTCTTCTTTCTTCATGCATGGGTTACCTTTTAAGTATATCCCCTCCCTCTAAAACCTCCCTCCCAACCCCCCAAACTCCATCCCATCCCTCTAGGTCATCACAGAGCACTGAGCTGAGCCCCTTGTGTTATGTAGCAGCTTGCCACTAGCTATTGTCCTAATCTCCTCTTCTTATAAATGCATATGTCAGATTAAATTAGGACCCCACCTTAAAAAAAGAAAGGATTGAAACAATGCAACAAAATTTTAATGAAAGAACAGCCTGAGAGGAGGCTCCCATCCACTCCCAGTCACCATTCTGAGTTTCATCTGTGTTTTTTTAAACACTGCTTTTCAGTAGCAGGAAAGGAATTAACAGCTAAATGAAGGACATGTCAGTAATTGGGAAGAAAATGTTAGGAGTGGAGCAGTCATGAGATAGGATCATAGCGATGCTTATCTTGTATGGCCTTCTTTTGTGCAGGCACCAAAGAATACAACTCTGTATCACCTATTGATATATATTTTTTCCCACCTGTTAACAGCATTTCTGGAAACCAAGCCTGCTTTTAAATTTATGAAGTGGTATTTATTATTAAACACATTAAACTGATTTGAGGCTATCATTTCCTATTGTTGGTTCAGTTGTCATAGCCTCAGTTTAAAAATTTAAAAGTTTCTTTTTGCCCTCCAAATGGAAGGGAAAGCATGAGTGATTTCATTTTGAATGTGAAGTTTGTCTAGGGAGACAATGTGGTTAGCTGGAGGTGAGCACATTGTTTTCTCGTTTTACTAAATCATGCATAAATATTTCTCTCATTTGGTTTTGGTTGTTCAGCCTAATTTAGTATGGAAATGCACTTTTCAAGGCAGTAAGCCATCTGACTTCTAATCCAATGTGAGTGAAGAGTGAAAGGAGATTGGAATATCTTGTCATTTAGGATTCTAGCTTTAACTATTGCTTATGTTGTTCATGGAGCACTAATAATGAAACGGTGATTGTACTGATTGTAGTCTTCTGTGTGGCCAGCTTCTTTATTATACCAGCCTTGGTCACCTTGGTGACTATGTTCCCTTGTGACCTTTTTCTTGAAAAAAAGAAGAAAAGGTTTTCTATCCCGCTTATGAATACCAAGTGGCTTAACGAGAGCCTCTGTAGGTAAGCTATTGTGCAAAGTTATAACAAAGCAAAACAGTGCACTAGAAATGCAATGCAGCAACAGTCCAATTAAGTAAGGCAGCTGTGTCAGTGATAACATTTTTTTAAAAAGCCGTTTGAGTAAGATGGGAGGACATTCTGGCTTATCCATGGGCTGGTGAATAAGGGACTCTTAACCTCACCAGGAGGTAGCTGACTGGCTCTTAATTTTCAGTTAGGGGTGAAGCCCCTTGCTTTTCACACCACTGTTCAGTGACAGTTCTTGCCTGCTTTGTTATGAGCTCCTTATTTGAGGTTCTTTTACAAGGAAAGCTGATGCAGTAACTATGAAGAAATCTCCTCTCCCGCTACCTTTGTAGGCCCTGAGACTTGAATGTTTGTTGTTGTTGTTAATAAGGTGTTTCCTAGCTAACTTCTGTAATTCTAAACAAGATTTCTGCATCCTCAATCTTAAATAAATACATCAACATGGTTTTCTTTCATTTTTCAGTTTGGATATTTTGTCTTGAGATTCTATCAGTGTTGTGTGATATAATCTTCATATCATACAGCGCCTTCTGAAGTAGCTCATATCTGCCCACATCTTGGCAATCCACATTGTTCCTGCCTCTACACTTAACATCTGCTGTATCCAGCAAGTCACCAAAGGGTCCATAGGCCTGATTTTGCCAAACCCTGTGCAGGCAGCACTGGGATCCAAATCAGTTAATGAGTTAGCTCTCACTACTGGATTATTAATGGAACTTTATGCAATAGGCATGGATAGATGATGAAACACAAAAAGTAGTAAGTATATAAAGTACATCTCATTGTTAGAAAAAACCCAGGTTGTAGTGCCTGTTCATGATTCCTGGAGGCAAATTGTGGGTATGTTTTGCACTCTATAAAATTAGAGTCAGAACCCCGCAAGATATAATCTAAGCTCATTTAGCAGTTGAGAAAACCACATCCCAAAGTATTTCATTTTCCTGACCAAGGTCATAAAATTGTATCAACATAAGTACAAGAATCAAAGTATTATGTCCAGCCCAGTGTTCTTTCCACTTCATTTTACACATGCCACAAAGTACAAACCATTAACATTAACATGAAAAGCAATTTGGGCACATGCTCCATTGAAAGCAGGCTATGTTATAATATCAAAGATGATCCAGGTCCACAAATGTAACCATGATAGTGTGAACTGAACAGCAGGTCTGCCAAATGACATGAGCATAGCCCTTGACTCCTCCTCCCTTTTGAGAGGTTCCTGTTAGTCACTTTAAGACAGGATTCCCAAAGCCACATTCATAACATCCTAGAATAGTTTTGATGTTTTAGACTGCAGGCATTCCAGTGGTTACTTTAAAAATGATGTAAACAATAGTGAAAGTGAAAGTCACTCAGTTGTGTCTGACTCTTTGAGACCCCATGGACTATACAGTACATGGAATTCTCCAGGCCAGAATATTGGAGTGGGTAGCCTTTTGCTTCTCCAGGGGAATCTTCCTAACCCAGGGGCTGAACCCAGGTCTCCCTCATTGCAGGTGGATTCTTTAGCAGCTGAATCACAAGGGAAGCCCAATGTAAACATTCAGGGGTTTATTAATTCACAAAACAAGGACATCAGAGTTAGGGAAGCTCCAGAGTTAGTTAATTCATCAGTTTCAAATGTCCATATTCACCTTTTTTGTGATTTTATTGACAAGATTCTATGTGCAGCCATAAGAGAGAAAAAAAAGTGACTAATCTCTACCTGTGTGCTTTCCAGAGTAGAGGAAAACTTTTCCACTCACTCTCCCCAGTAGGATTTCCCCTTATATCTCATTGGTCAGAATTACATAACATGCCCTTGTGTAAACCAATCACTGTCTAGAAACTGGAATTACAATAATTGTCTTAAGAGTAACCTCCCTTGGGCTTCCTTGGTGGCTCAGATGGAAAAGAATCAGCCTGCAGTGCAAGAGACACAGTTTCAATCCCTGGGTTGGGAAGATCCTCTGGAGAAGGGAATAGCTACCCACTCCAGTATTCTTGCCTGGAGAATCCCATGGACAGAGGAGCCTGGAAGGCTACAGTCCATGGGGTCACAAAGAATCCGACATGGCTTGGCAACCAACACAACACAGACAACCTTCATTTCCCCTGAAGTTCAAACCCTCCGGATACCTGAACAAAATCAGAGTTCTGCGGGAACAAAAAGAATAAAGAAGTACTTGAGGGAGGATGGGATTAATATAATTTGAGTATATTTCTTAATTATTGTACTAAGCATGTGTTTTTTTAAGAAGATA
This sequence comes from Cervus canadensis, assembly GCF_019320065.1. Lineage (NCBI taxonomy): Eukaryota > Metazoa > Chordata > Mammalia > Artiodactyla > Cervidae > Cervus > Cervus canadensis. The sequence goes on along the minus strand of NC_057409.1, from coordinate 32,237,717 downwards.
TTTGAGGTGTAAGAAATGATCAGAACCCAGGATTCATCAGCCTCTGACAGGATACTGGCACTTGTCACAAATCCAGAAACACCTGCCGTGTGCAATAATATGACACCTGGGCGTCTGCCACTGTGCCAGTTATGACTGATCAGTCATCCTTGGAGGAATCATTATTCTATTCAGAGAAACAGGAAACCCAGCAAATGTTAGAGAACAAGACTTTTAAACTAAGCAATAACAGTAGATTTGATTCACTTCCCTGTCCCCACTCCCTCGTAGTCTTATTGACTATCCCAGAAATTGCACGTGATCAGGGTATGGACTCTAAACAATAAGCCTCCACAACCACTCAGAATTCAGCCCAGACCTCATGTAGCAGGATGGTGTTTTAAAGTCTGCAAGTGGGGCAGGAAAACAGGCTTCTTATCTTCAAAGCTCACTGAGTAGGCTCAACTCTAGGCAGGGAGTTCCTGGTATGTAGGTGTTTCCAGAACCTAAGGTGATGGGGAGGAAAATCTGGGGTGAGGAGCTAGATAAATTATGAGCTGGTGAAAGGGTATCACTCTCCTTCGGCTTTCTTCTTATCTTCCTTTCTCCCTTGTGTCTTATAGAGCACTCTCCTTGTGTTGTTAGGAGTATTTAAATGGACTTACTAGCTTAATACACTTATGAAACATTGCCAGTTTTGAGAATTTATTCAGGATGTGCAAACCCTTCCCTTTCTCCTCCCACTTAATGTTTCACAGTAGAGAAAAGATCTTAAAGATGGAGTTGAATTTAGAGTCTAAAGAGTTCTTTAATGTTAGGCTAAATTATTAAAATATTATATATTTATGTATTTAAATATATTCCAATTAATTTATTAGAATATAGAATATTTACATTAAAATATATTTTATTTAAATATGCATAAGATATATGGATTCTATATTAATGAACTGAGAAAACCAGAGGATGTGTTTAAAGAGTGGTGAAAGAGTGAAATGAGGGTATCACAGAGACTAATATGGTTAAGACTATGTGAAAGTCATTCAGTCGTGTCCAACCCTTTGTGATCCCATGGACCATACAGTTCATGGAATTCTCCAGGCCAGAGTACTGAAGTGGGTAGCCTTTCCCTTCTCCAGGGGACAAACAAATCTTCCACTATTATATAGTAATGGTTAATTAACAGTGAAACAATTTTGTAAAACATTTTTCAGGATATACTTTTTTAAAAGATATCTTTACTGAGAACATAAAATATTCTTCCAGTGCCATATTGCTGAAGATGTTTGTCCAGTGCCGTGAAATTATACACAAAATGCAAGCCTGGGTAAAGCTGGTTCATATATTTCATTAGTCTGCCAATATTTAACATTGCTTTCAGGACCGCTTGTCATCTTTGTTGTTGTTCATTGGCTAAGTTATGTTGGACTCTTTGCAACCCCATGGACTGCAACATGCCAGGCTCCTCTATCCTCCATTATCTCCCAGAGTTTGCTCAAATTCATGTCCATTGAGTCAGTAATGCCATCTAACCATCTCATCCTCTGCAGCCCCCTTCTCCTTTTTGCCTTCAATCCATGTTATCTATCCCCTGTCAAACTCTCCAGTCTTACCTCTTGATGTTTCACCCCCTAAACCCCTCTGTCTTGACACAGTCTGACAAAAATCTGACAAAATCCTTCTAATTTTTCATTGCCATTCTCTTCCTTTTGGGTTCTTTGCCTGAAAATTTTTATTTCATTCCTATCTTTACCTGGTCCAGTCCTGTTCATTCTTAAGATTTCAGCTTAGTCTTCTTTCCAGAAAACCTAGAATCCTGCCATCTGGGTTAAGGGCCCCTACCTATCCCCACATAGTGTGTAGTAGGAATAGAAAAGGGCCCTTATGTGAGGATAGTGTGCCGGGGGGGTAGCACACATAACGTGAATGATGCTATCTTCACACAGCACACATGATGCTGTCTGATTGTGTATTTGCCTGCAGTCCTTTCTTCTTAACCACACTCTCCCAAACTCAGAGTAGAAATTCTGGTACTTAGCAATTTCTCAATAAAAATTGTTAGATTAGTTCACGCATTAATTAAGAAAAGTAATTTTAAGTGTTTTGATTGAAAAGCTTATGTTTGTTTGAAAGTCCCAAAACCTCTTTAAAAATCACATCAGCCTGTTGGTATGTTAATAAATAAATATATTGCCTGCAGATTGAATATAATGAAAAGTATTAATATACAGTAGATAGTATTGCATTTAGTTTGTATTTCAGTATTTCCTTACCAGAAAAAAAAAAAGAAAGAACAAGATAATGGCTTTCAGAGAAAGAATTACTAGAACGCCTTAATAAAAAATAGGCTTGGGACATCCGTGGTGGCTCACTGGTAAAGAATTCTCGGGTGACAAAGGTTTGATCCCTGATCCAGGAAGATCCCGTGTGCTGAGGATCAATAAACCAAAAATGTAAATGTCATGAATTGTAACATTTATTCTAATTATTTTAAACTACTTTTTTGATGCACATAAATACATAGATTCCAATAATAAATCTGGGACATAATTTTCTTTATTGAAATATAATTGTTTTCTTATTAAACTTGAATATCATTGGAAGTTAAATGCTACAAATAAGCTGTCTTATATTTGTGTAATATTTCATTGATAAGAAAATTTGAGATAATTTTCAAATTGATTGACAGGTAAAGGTTTAAGCTTAAGATTAAACTTGTGTTTCCTTGAGAAAGGCTTCTATGGTCATAGAACCTGGATTAGTAGGGATTTTCTGTGCTGCTGTAATATTCTGTGTACATATTATTGTTATTTCAACCTTCCTAGTGTACTGCTGGCCTTTAAGTTTCCAAAGTAACACTTTTTCTCTTGAAATGACTATATACGAGTTATGTTAAATAAGAACAACCTCCTGCATCCCTCTTCCAAGCTGAGCTGTTCCAAGTTAATCAGAGAAGTGTCTTTGTAGGTTCTCTTCTGTGCTTTTTTCTGTCTTGGATATATTTCTTTCAGTGCTGTTACCACATTGCTTTATAATTATTTGGTTTGGGTCTCTTTCTAAAACACTTCCATGATTATGTACCCTGGCTGCACATTAGAATCACATAAGGCATTTTTCAAGAAATCCAAATATACTGACATTTGTTCCCCAAATTTTGATACCATTGGTCTGGTTGAGGGGAAAACTAGGTGTCATATTTTTTTTAAATCATCCTAAATATTAATCACATGTAATTTACTACATGTCCCCCATCCCTACTTCTTCATCTTGAAGTCTCAAGCAAAAATGGTACCCATGTTTGTTGAATAAACTGGTTAACTTTTTTAAAGAGACAAAATTGCCTTGGTTAGCTGGGATAGAGAAAATCTAAATATTCTGTTTCTAATTTGTATACAGACATACCTCACCTGATGGAAAAATGCATCACAGAAACATTGATAATGAAGTATATTTTATAAAAAATAAATTACATTTTCCCATAATTTTATAGAGGTTGTATTTTGAATATATATTTGAATATAGAAGTTATATTTTGAATATATATTCAAAATATATATTTTTAATAGAGGAACACATCTTTAAAATGTTTAAATTGTAAATATTAGTAAGCATTTTGAATATGTTTAAAATATAGTTCAGATGTTAACCCTCTCACTTCACCTACCATCAGAAAATTGTTATCCACTTGTTTGTAAAACTTGAAATTGCACAGTGAGAGTTTCTTCTCCAGGGGAAAAGGAGGTTGCTAATTAGCCTGGCATTACCATGACTTTATTGGGCTCACAATCACAATATGAATCCACAGCCTGCAGCCTAACTGCTTCATGAAGGTGATGATTGAAACAAAACTAGAGCCATGGGCTTGGTCCCCACATGGATCAATCGCATTTCAAGCTTAAGCACAGAGGGTTCCCAAAAGTCCAGTTATTGACTGATGTAAGAATTCATTTTCCAAGTAACTAAAAGCTGCAAAGTCTTTCATAGGTGCCTAGTCCATTATTTTTAGCTCTTTCATCTAAAGGAATTTACTGGTTGCTTTGTTGCTTGTTCTCCACCACTGATTCTTATTTGTTGAGTGTATCTGTCCTGTCGAGGGTGGCTGTTGATATTGTTTATTTGGTATGTGTCCTATGGTTTTCATCTTAACATAAAGTGCCTGTTCTTTCTCCTCTCCCCACCCCACTGAGCTTCAGATTGCTTGTAAAAGTGATCTGGCAACCCCTGTGTGCACTGGTATTAAAAAAAAAAAAGACTCTTTCCTCATTTATTTGCGATATTTTTAAAGAATACTATTTAAATGGATTACTTCTGTATTAAGAAAATAATTTATGTCTATATAAAAGGAAAAAGTAATATGCCGATCAAGTATTAGGGCATATTTATCTCAAGTAACAATTTGGTGTATATTTTAGCAGCTTGGATGAGTAAAAGAAATACTTAATTCAAACTGTTTTTTGAGTTTCCACCTGGCCATTCTTAGGTGTACTAAATCAAGGACTTTTTTCCCTGTGGAAAGTTAAATAGCAGGTGTGGTACTTAATGAACTGCAGCAACTTGAGCTTATTGGTGTGGCAAATAGGTTGTGATATTCATTTCCAATTAAAGTTCTTTTGCAAAGATCAATGAAGCACATTTTCACAAATTGAATCACACGAAACTAATAAACAAAATTCTCCCACCCTTGTTGATGGCAAATTATTATTTCCTTAACATTTAAAATCCCATCACACTATTAATTATAAGATGCAAGTGCTAGGAAAGATCAAATATTTATTTACACCTATGTTTGTGTTTTATTTCCAATTATGAAAAAGGTAAGGGACATTATTTCTGAGAAAACTGTGTAGGAACAACTTTTTAAAGTTGAATTTTGGGCACCTTTGATCTATAAGCATTTTTTAGTTTACTAAATATCTTGCTTTTCCTAATGATTTAAAAGTCTGATCTTTGGTAAATTAGAAAAGAATCCTTTATAGCATAACCTTTAATTAATGAATGCACAGTATGCATTTACATCAGAAACAATAGGTTCTGTGGGAAGAGGAAAATAGCTTAAGACTTTGCCTTTTGAAGCGCTGAGTTGGTTCAGAAAAATTAAAATGTTAATTTAGTGATCTTAAATGTCACTAGTTTATTCACAGAATCCACAAATGTTATGATATTCATTTTCAAAGACCTTGTCACCCTTCTCTCCCCTCTTAATATTTCTTTTAAAGAAATAGTGTATACTTGAATAGCTTTCAAAGTTTTAATATTTTAATTAGCAGTTCAGGTTAACTGAAATGGAACCATCTCTGAAGCAAAGAGTAAGGTTTGAACATGAATGTCTATTTTCAAAGAACAGAAAGGGGATATTTGGTGGATATCCATATAGAAGAGTTCCCCGTTGGGAAGATTCTAGAACTTAAGAATACTTTCTACACTGCAGTCTATTACTTCAAATGATGTTTTCAGTAGCACATGGGGTGAACTGTATATGATGAACATTTCTAGGATGAAGAAAGGCTTGTCAGATAGTACTCCCAAGCTGAGTGACATTATGGTAACTTATCAAGTTTTGTCTGTGTGGTCTCCCCAAAGAGGTCCACCCTAAGGGGAAAACAAATTAAAGAAAATGTTAAGGAAAAATGTAAAGAAGAATACCTCTTTGATATTCACCCACCCCCCTCCTTTCTTTCTTCAACTCCACCCTTCCATCAATGGCTTATCTTCTATCCACACCACTTTTGAATTGTATAGGTCAGTAACTTAAAGGGAAAAATACTGTGGATATTTGTTAAATTCATTTTGAAAATAAAGGGTTAAACATCTATGCATCCACATGCATGGATGCCACACATGACCATCTTTTATATTATCATCATTTAAAAAAACAAAAAGTGAAATGCAGAAGTAGTAGGAAACTCAATCTCAGTAAAAAGGACATTTCTTTAAACTGAATAAGCATAATTTCACAGAACCCATTAAATAAATTTTTCTCATTTTGGCACACACTGGCTACCCTCGAAATAAATGAACAAAAGCCTGCAGTCTACCTTTTGAGAAGTACTACACCAAAAGTCTTGTTTCAACATGTTGTACTAGTTGGAAAGGATGTAATTAACATTTCAAATGTAATGTGCCTTCTGGTTATTAGGGATCTTGTTAAAACATACATACTGGCTTGGTAGCTCAGAGTGGGTTGTGTAGTTGGTAAGTTGTGTCTGACTCTGCGACCCCATGGACCGTAGCCCGCCAAGCCCTTCTGTCCATGGGATTTCCCAGGCAAGAATACTGGAGTATTTCCCTCTCCAGGGTATCTTTCTGACCCAGGGATTGAACCTGTGTCTCCTGCATTGGCAGGCGGATTCTTTACCACTTAGCCACCAGGGAAGCACCCTCACCCTGAGATTATTTCTAACAAGCTACCATGTGATACTGATTTTGCTGATCTGTGGCCCACACTTTGAGTATCGTAGAACAGAACCATTTCCTCCCTAGTGATAGTAGATAACCTGTAAAGTGTTATCCTTTTTAGAACTTTCAAGGTAGAGGAGTGTATTATGATGAAAATCCTTAAAGATGAAAAGAAATTAATCTGCAATGATGATGTTATCAAGGAATCATTTGGGGGGATGTTAATCTCTTAATCAAACTTAATCATTTACAAGTTATTTTGCCCTCAGATCAAATCATGCCACATTAAGTATTATTGCTGTTGTTCTACTTGGAAAATGCCCTCATCAACATGTTTTTCTGATTGATGCTTTCTTCAGACTATTCTTATTATTGGTCAGCTTCTTTTGACAAGTGTTCTAGTCACAAATGAAGAGTAGCATTGATGTGAAGTACAGTAATTTTTCTATTATTAGCAGACTGAGGCAAAAAAACAGGAAGAGAAATGGAGTTATTATTTTTTAAGAGATAATAATAGCTTCTACTTTTATGGGATTTTATAATTTCCAAAGTTCTTGCAGCAATTAAGATGCCCTCCATAAGTTTGAGGATGATGCCTCTTTCCCCAAAATAGTCCCAGCATCCAAATCTAATGCCTGGCACCTGTTAGGTGCAGTGGGTTGAACAATGACCTCCCCTCAAAAGATATGTAAACATCTAGAACCCGTGAGTGTGACCTTATTTGGAAAAAAGGTCTCTGTGTATGTAATTAAGCTAAGAACCTGAAGATGAGAAAATCCTGGATTACACATTCAGTTCAGTCAGTCCAGTCAGTCATGTGTGACTCTTTGCAACCCCATGGACTGCAGCACGCCAGGCTTCCCTGTTCATCACTAACTCCCGGAGTCTACTAAAACTCATGTCCACTGAGTCAGTGATGCCATCCAACCATCTCATCCTCTGTCATCCCCTTTTCCCTCCCGCCTTCAGTCTTTCCCAGCACCAGGGTCTTTTCAAATGAGTCAGCTCTTCATATCAGGCGGCCAAAGTATCGGAGTTTCAGCTTCAACATCAGTCCTTCCAGTGAATATACAGGACTGATTTCCTTTAGGATGGACTGGTTGGATCTCCTCGAAGTCCAAGTGACTCTCAACAGTCTTCTGCAACACCACAGTTCAAAAGCATCAATTCTTTGGCACTCAGCTTTCATTGTAATCCAACTCTCACATCCATACATGACCACTGGAAAAACCATAGCCTTGACTAGATGGACCTTTGTACACAGGTGAACCCTAAATCCAGTAACAAGAGCCTTTATAAAGGAGAGAAGAGACTCCAACACAAACACAGAGGCAGAAGCATCATGAAGATGAAAGCAGAGGTTGGACAGCCACCAACAAAGGAAGAGGCTAAGAATATTCATCTCCTTTAGAGCCTCTGGAGGGAGAACAACCTTGGTGACACCTACTCTCAGACACTGGACCTCCAAAACTGTGAGAGAACCAATTTCTCTTGTTTTAAGTCACTGAGTTTGTGCTTATTTGTTATGGTGGCAATGGATAACTACTAATACAGTAGGCAAAAAAGTAAAAATTTGTGGAATGACTGAGTAACTGAAGGATGACAATATTAGAAATTTAATCTTAAAGATAAGGAAAGGGAGGTCCAAAGTGGTGAAGTAACTTGCGAGGTTTTCTCACCCCAGTATGATAAAAAATATCAAATATCGTATTGTTTCCAGATACTAGTGTTGGTGTACTAAGAAATAACATTTGGCTATATAATTATAATTGTCAAGCCATTGTAATTGTCCACAGAAGACAAAGTGTTAGGTGGAAATATTGAATATTGAATAGCAATAAGATTATGAATTGCTTTCTCTGAAATAAGATTAACATTTTTTTTAATTTAGCATTTTTGAAATTAAGTTTTTGACATCCAGTTGCTACAAAGTTAAGGAATTATAAAATGTTTGTTGCAATCAACCATCAAACTGTTTAGTTGAAATGATTAGTGCCTCTAATCATTTCAGCTAAATGACTAGTTTTTTCAATAACATGATGGAAAGAGGCAGCAGTAAGAAAAAAGTTAGGCGTACAATTTCTGTTGGAAGATGGATATGGGCTTGAATTGTGGTTCTACCATCCAGGAACTGTGAGACTTGGGCCAGACCTTGGCCAAGTTATTTAACCTTTCTGTGCCTTAGCTCCCAGGGATAAAAATTGTATTTTCTTCCAGAAGTGTGAGGATCAATTGAGATGAAATGTTATGGTCCAGCCGTGTCATTACTGTCAGGTGTCAGGTACATTGTAGATGTTCAATCAGTAATTTTGAATGTATTCACTCAAGCCTGTAGTTGGACTAAAATAATAAGATATTGTAACCATTCTAATTGTTCAAGCAGTCCCATAACTATCATATATTCTTAAAAGTTCAGTCCAAATATGAACTATGTGAAGTTATATAAGAGGTACAGAATCTAGATTTCAAATTCTTTTTTCTTTATTCTTCACATTATCTCATGAGTCATGAGACTTTCAAAGATCTGCTACTAGGAGAAGCTGCATTTCCTTGAGTTGAGAGTAAAAAAGTAAAATATAGTATAGACTTCTTCCTTTCTTTTTTCTTTTTTAATGTTCATTCTGAAATTGTTTTCTACTTCCTGATTGAAAAGTCTGGAATCTGTTGGCCTGCAGGGGACTTTGAAAAAGGCCCATCTAGTTAATGAGTCACTTGCCTGATTGATACTAGGGCATCAGTGGGTTATAGATCATGAAATGAATGATCTGACTGTAAATTAATTTGATGTCATCTATGTGCAGGTTCCTGGGGACTCTATGGTAGGACCTCACTTACAAAATCTAAAGAGAAGCTATTTGTCTATGTGCAATTCAGTTTTATTCTGATTTCATGTTGTATATCAGTGCATGAGCAAGAGGTAATTGATAATATAAAAGAGTCCTTAAGCATATTTTGGCTAGAAGGTATCACGTTGAATGTTAGCACTTTGGACCCCCACACTTCACTTCTGTTGCTTGAACTTGCTGAAAACTAGGAATTACATATTTTGGCAGTTCAGTTAAACACATGCATATTTTCCCACTAATTTATTATTATAAGCATTATTGAAGTATAATTGATTTATAATACTAGTTTCAGATGTAAAGCATAATGATTCAGTATTTTTACATGTTATACTGCATTAAAACTTATTACAAGATAATGGTCAAAATTCCCTATTCTGTACAATGTGTCCTTGTTGCTTATCTATTTCATAATATATTAGTTTGTATCTCTTAATCTCTTACCCCTACCTTGCCTTGCCACTTTACCTCTCCCCACTGGTAATCCATAGTTTGTATCTGAGTCTGTTTCTGTTCTGCTATGTATATATGTTTATTTTTTTAGATTGCACATATAAGTGATATCATGTAGAATTTTTCTTTCTCTGTCTTATTTCACTGTGCACGATTCACCTTCTAAGTCCATCCACATTGCTGCAAATGGAAAAATTTAATTCTCTCATATGGCTGAGTAATATTCATATATGAAAGTGAGAAGTGTAGTCGCTCAGTTGTGTCTGACTGTTTGCAACCTCATAGACTGTAGCCCATTGGGCTCCCCAGTTCATGGAATTCTCCAGGCAAAAATACTGTAGTGGGTAGCCATTCCCTTCTCCAGGAAATCTTCCTGACCCAGGGATCAAAGCCAGGTCTCCTGCTTGGCAGGCAGATTCTTTATCATCTGAGCCACCAGGGAAGCCCCCCTGTGTATATATACATGAATATGAGAGCTTCCCTGATAGCTTTGGATCCCAGTCCTTTGGACCCCCAAGTATATAAACGTATATGTATACACATGTATACACATATGTGTCTAAGTATATAGAAGTATTTCATATCTAATTTATCCATTCATTTATTTGCTTGAGGTTGCTTCCATATCTTGGCTATTGTAAGTAATGCTACTGTGAATATTGGAGTGCATATATCAGTTTAAGGTTTTTGGTGTGTGTGTGTGTGTTTTGTTTTGTTTTTTTTTGTCCCCTATACATACCCAGGAGTGGAATTGCTGAATCATATGATAGTTCTAATTTTAGTTTTCTGAGGAATCTCCTTATTATTTTCCATAGTGGCTGTGCCAATTTACATTCCTACCTACAGTGTACAAAGGTTCCTTTTTCTCCATATCATCATCAACGTTTGTTGTTTTTGTTTGTATTTCTTTAATAATTATTGATGTTGAGCGTCTTTTCATGTACCTGTTAGCCATCAGTATATTTTCTTTGGAAAAATGTCTATTCAGGTCCTCTGAGCATTTTTTTTTTGACTGGTTGTTTCATTTTGGTATACTGTTAATATGCCAATACCATGCTGTTTTGATTTCTGTAGCTTTATAGTATAGTATGAAGTGTGAAAGGTTTTTTTTTTGTTTTTTTTTTTCAAGATTACTTTGGCAGTTTTGAGTCTTTTGTGGTTCTGTACAGATTTTGGGATTATTTGTTCTAGTTCTGTGAAAAATTCTTGGGTATTTTTACAGGGACTGTATTAAATCTGTAGACTGCTTTGGCTAATATGGAAATTTTAATGTTAATTCTTTCAGTTCAAGAGCATGGGGCATTTTACATTGTTTTGTGTCATCTTTAATTTCTGTCATCAATGTCTATCATTTTTTTAGAGTATAGTTATTCACCTCCTTCATTAAGTTTATTCCTGTTTTTGATAGAATTTTAAATGGTTTTTTTTTTTTTACTTTCTCTGATAGTTTATTATAGAAAAGCAGCAGATTTCTATAAATTAACTTTGTACACTATAACTTTACTAAATTCATTTATCAGCTTTCATAGTTCCTGAATAGACAGTTTTGGATTTTCAATATAAAATATCATGTAACCTTCTAATATTAAAAGTTATACTTCTTCCCTTCCAATCTTGGATGCCTTTTATTTGTTGTCTAATTGCCATGACTAGGACTTCCAAAACTATGTTAATATGTTAAAAGTGGCAAGAGTGGGGATCCTTGTCCTATTTCTGAATTTAGAAGAGCTTTCAAATTCTCACCATTGAGTGTGATGTTAGCTATGGATTTGTCATAAATGGCTTTATTAGGTTGATATATGTTCCCTCTATACCCATTTTGAGTGTTTTATCATGAATGGCAGTTGACTTTTTTCAAGTGCTTTTTCTGCATCTGTTGACAAAATCATGCAATTTTTATCCTTTTTGTTAATGTGCTGTTATCACAATGATTGATTTACAAATACTGAACTATCCTTGTGGCCCTGGAATAAATCCAACTAGATCATGGAATGTGATCCTTTTTATATGTTGAATTTGGTTTGCTAATATTTTGTTGAGGATTTTTACATCTATATTGATAAAAGATATTAGCCTGTAATTTTCTTTTTCTTTTTTTGTAGTGTATTTTCCTGGTTTGGGTATCAGGGTAACTATGGCCTCACAGAATGAGTAATATATGTATTTAAATCTGATATGTCAGATTTATATTTTTAAGTCTATTTCATCAAAACCAAAAGTCCAAAATCAAATAGTAAGGAAAAAGTGTCTCTATTAATCAGAATTTCTCCCCTCTCTTTTTATGTTATAATTATTTAAATCTACTACTGATTGGTGTTTACTATTACAGCTTCTTACTGTATGAACACTTCAATTCGTGTGATAATAACAATCATAAAAATTAACATTCATTGAAAAGTTACTAGGTTTCAAGCATTGGTAAAGTAATTTGTGTATCTTTTCATGTGAGTCTGTGAGTTTTAAGCTTGAAGGTTGAAGAACTAGTCTGGAAACTAACCTAAACTCTTCATTATGCAATTAAGTAAACCTAAGCACAGTGAAATTAAGTTAACTTCTTCAGCCAGGGACATCAAGATGGTTAGAAAGGTATCATTGAAGCATCACATCTCTATGACAAAAAGAACAGTATCAATTCTGTGACACAGAAACAAAGGTTTCTCATTTCATTCTGTGAGAGGCAGAGCTGCTCAAAGAATAAAGCTGCCTTTGAAGTAGAGATTTGCTCCATCTAAAATCAACTACGGAATGCAGAGTATGACATGATTGGGCCAACAGAGCAAAAAGTAAAGTTTTAAAAAGCTCAAAATTATTTATAGTTCTTTGGTGCCAATCCTTAAAAGAATCACTGTTTTATTTTATGTATAGTTTCATCTTACTTTTTAGAAATAAAATTATGTCTAACAATATATATTCTCTTTGATATATTTGGAAAATCAGTTTAACCTTTAGTATTCTTCATTTACCCTACTTGATTAAATCAAACAACTGAATAGACAAAATAGAATCAAACAGCAGTATTCTCCATGCTCAGAAAGCAGCAACTCAGAAGGATTAAAAAAAGAGAGAGAAATTGAAATTAGTGGATGCTTGTATGCAGTACTTTATAGAATTTCTAAAATCTACTCAGATTTGAATGGTGGAGGGAGACATTTTTTAAGTTTCTAGAACATATAGTTGAATATTTGACCTGCTGTGCATGGAAGTTTAAAAAAATTACTTAGAAAAAAATTGAAAAGGAAGTTTTAGATTGTGGCATTTTTGTCTTGTTGGTTCCAGGTAAAGTCCGTCCTTCAGGTAGGATTTTCTTCCAAGTACTTTCCCTAGGGTATATAAATCAATGCAACACTGCCCGGTAATGGTATCCTAACCTGGTGAAATATCATAGGACTATAAAAGACTGCTTTTAGCAAAGGTCCCAACTTTGCCCCTACATCATCAATGAGATGTCAGCTTGAAAGTCCAAGAATGTTGGGGCCATTAGAGAGAAAAGGAAAAGAAGATAGATGAAAGAAGCCAGGAAGGGAACAATTTAAAATGAAAAGTTTATGGGACAAGCACAACTAGATCTCTTAGCTCCATGGGAATAGAGTTGAAGATAAAGTAGAAAAAAAAGGAAATGTTATAAGAAAATGAAAGGGCACTGCCTTATATTTGGTTTCCCAAGAAATACTCTGACATGGTAGCTAGTTGAAAAGTGCTCTTGGGAGCACCTGTAAGAGCATGAGAAAAACATAATTGGGAAAAGGGAGAAGTTCTGGTGCATTAGTGAAGATGCCTCAGTCAATCCTATAGGAAGCCATGAATCTAGGATAGCCCTTCAGAGTTGTCCCTAGTCAAAGAAAGGGGACGGTGGCTGTGGCCCCTGCATAAACCAGTCATTCTGTGCTGCCTGGCCTTAGGAAGGGGGCAAAATCTTGAGCAAGGAAGCTTCTTTTTAGCTGAGAGCTATGCCTGGACCTGTTCCCAGGTATATATCCTAAGATGCCAGTACTCAGCAGCTGGGGTAGTAAGTGTGTTGGCCTTGAATCACACAGGGACATGGGTAGGATCATAGCATCAACCAGGACTCAGCTCCATGCTTCTTGGGTCTACTTACTTCATATAATAAACTCACCTCATCTAAGAGCAGTATTCCAAATATTCTGATTGGTTTCTTTCCTGGAAAAACTTAACCAGAGGAAGGCTCTTTAAGACAGAGAACAACCTTCACCAGTGTAGTTGTTCTCGAGGCTGCAGCTAATAATCATTGATTCTCTTCTTTACAACTATTCTGTATTTCCATCACCAATGGTTAACATCTACTTAGGTCTGGTAGAGTGACCAAGATCCTTGCTCCTGATAGATGTGAGCACTTAGTTACTATGCCCTTTTCAGACCACAGTAGCTTTGCTTGTCCATTTACTGTCCAAATTGGCCAAGAGGAAAACCATGGAATGCCAAAGTATATCACTTGGGTCCCAAGCATATTCTTTGCTGATACCCCTTTGTAACACAGCCGTCTACCTCTTCCTGATCATCAGGGTCAATTACTTTAGGCAAGGTGGTGATTCCTCTGATTGTTTCCTGCACTATTGAAAGAAGCAAGAAGTGACCAGACAGACGTCATAGCTTAAAGTTTAATGAAATTCTAACTGTCCCCCTGGTTGAAGGGTTTCCCCCTGAGAATTTAAAGTTGCTTACATTGCTTAAAATTGCAGAGATAGAAATCAAAAATGCCGCAGTGGGTCCCTGGGAGTATATTCCTCTTCATTCATGCAGATATCCTCCACACTGACCTCTCAGCTGCAGTTTCAAAAGGCCATTCCACATGTCTCAGGCAAACAACTTCAGAGTATGTGATAGGACCTATAGCATCTATTATTCTGTTCTCATTTTCATACCTGCTTTTCTGTGGGGAAAAAAAACTTGATCTAAGATTATTTTGTGTTCTTCCATGTCTTTTGAACAAATGCTCTGTAAATCCTCTGATAGTGGAACTAGTTAAAGCCTTGTGAGCAGAAGAGGCAAACCCATACCAGGAAAATATTCATTCTAGTAAAAAATAAAGACTTTCCCAGGGTACAAAGTGTCAAATAAAAACATTTGTCACAACGCTGGTTTGTGGGATTCTTTGAGGACTTTTGCTATATTCCTGACTCAATATTAATTTAATGGTAGGTTGTACACTCAGAATGAATCCAAATTCCATTTGGGAATGGAATCCTAAGATGTTTGGTCCACACACAGGTACATCCCTGACATCGTGGCTATTGGGATGCTTGATGATGTAATAGATATGGGCTGACATCAAATAGCCAAGTCAATCTGTCCATTTAGGTATTTTTTGTGTGTATGTGCCTCTTTGCTAGCAGATACTGAGGGCATTATCAAGTGTTTTAAAGTTGATTTATGGCCACTCCCATATGTCTCTCTACATGCATCATCTCCTTTCTTTTGTCCTCAAATTCCCAGTGTTTCTCTTTCCAGGCCCCCATTTGCCACTGCCAAAGTCTTTGTGTAATCTTACCTTAGGTTACATTTTTTTCCTACATAAAGTAGATAGTTGGGTACACTACCCGAATCCGCTCATTAGGAGGATTTCCTTCAACATTGACTTCAGGACCACCCCTGTATGGGGATGAATCAGCAGTCCATTTTCAGTATACACCCACACACTGAACTGACTGATCAGTGAATCAGTCTTGCCCTTTTCCCTTCTCTGTCACTTACTCATAAGGGACCCCCATGTGGCCACTGGTGTGAGCTGAAGGAAAAGTGCTGGCAAAATAGTAGATAATGACATGGTGGTCTGGGCCACTAGTGCAACTTCCTCATGTTTACTTACACCTTCTCATCCCACCAGTAGCTAATCCCAGATGAGTCTCTTCCAATTTGTTACAGATTATTTCTGGATACCTCCAAATGTATGGTTTAGTGCCTATGGCAGAAACCAGTTTGTGACAGGCTGTTTGGGCCACATACTTATTTGGTGTTCCATAGACAGTGGCCTCGGAGAAGGCAACGGCACCCCACTCCAGTACTCTTGCCTGGAAAATCCCGTGGATGGAGGAGCCTGGTAGGCTGTGGTCCATGGGGTCACTAAGAGTCGGACACGACTGAGCGACTTCACTTTCACTTTTCACTTTCACACATTGGAGAAGGAAATGGCAACCCACTCCAGTGTTCTTGCCTGGAGAATCACAGGGATGGGGGAGCCTGGTGGGCTGCTGTCTATGGGGTCGCACAGAGTCAGACACGACTGAAGTGACTTAGCAGCAGCAGCAGACAGTGGCCTGTTGCTACCAGAGTCACAGGCATTAGCGGTTGATTTTTGAGTTGTATATAATTCTTTGAGGCAGATGGTTTGATGTTGCTCCAGGAACTGAACTGTCTATGCAGCAGCTCTCCTATGTGGGCTTTCCCTATGTCCCAAAAGGTACTTTTTCCAACCACAGATAGATATCTGCTATTATAGGGTCTTCCAGGTTGAATAGACTGCTACAAAGCTCTTTCCTGCTCTGGAACCCAAACAAGCTGTCTGCTTTTCATGTAACTCAGTAAATGGTTTGAAGTAGTATTCATAGGCATTCAATAAGCTGCCTCTAGAGCCCAAAGAAGCTTACCAGCCATTATGTTTCCTTCTTGTTGGTGGAAATTATGTGATGGAATAATTTGCCCTTTATTTTTGAAGAAGATGCATTGACATGCCTCAGACCGATGGTCCTCTGAAGCCCTCACTGATATGGCAGCTTCCTAAACATTCACATAAGTGAACCAATTTTCTAAGTTGTTCTGACTCCTTCAGACTGTATATGACAAGGGTAGAAGAGTTAATATAGCCTTGGAACAAGACCATAACTGTGTACTGTTATTCATCCAACATGAATTCAAACTGCTTCTTATCCTCCTTCCTGACTAAGATGGAAAAGAAAACAATGGCAGTATTCCAGATACATGAAACTGTGTTCATCTGCTCTATCAGAGATACTATTATAAGTCTGATGCCCCAGATGCATTAGAAGAAATACTTGTTTGAGTTCACAGCAGTGCACTATAATTTATCAACATCTGTGTGGTTTGTGTAGGGGCCTGACTGATTAAATGAAGATATTATGAGGACTACCATACTTCATTATTTTTTTTTTATTTTTTTTTTTTATAACTGAGTTGCTTTATTATATCCCAGAAAAACAATATATAATGCTACTATATTTATATTATATAAATTTTTTTATGGAATATATTTCACATTTTAGTAAGAGTATACAGAAAATAAATTTGAAAGAGATACATTAACATGTAACTAGTATAATATTAATTTTCTGGGTGGTAGGTTACATTATTTTAGTGTTTTTTAATTTTTTTTTTTTTAATTTTTTTTATTAGTTGGAGGCTAATTACTTCACAACATTTCAGTGGGTCTTGTCATACATTGATATGAATCAGCCATAGATTTACACTTATTCCCCATCCCGATCCCCCCTCCCATCTCCCTCTCCACCCGATTCCTCTGGGTCTTCCCAGTGTACCAGGCCCGAGCACTTGTCTCATGCATCCCACCTGGGCTGGTGATCTGGTTCACCATAGATAGTATACATGCTGTTCTTTTGAAACATCCCACCCTCACCTTCTCCCACAGAGTTCAAAAGTCTGTTCTGTATTTCTGTGTCTCTTTTTCTGTTTTGCATATAGGGTTATCGTTACCATCTTTCTAAATTCCATATATATGTGTTAGTATGCTGTAATGTTCTTTATCTTTCTGGCTTACTCACTCTGTATAAGGGGCTCCAGTTTCATCCATCTCATTAGGACTGGTTCAAATGAATTCTTTTTTTAATGGCTGAGTAATATTCCATGGTGTATATGTACCACAGCTTCCTTATCCATTCATCTGCTGATGGGCATCTAGGTTGCTCCATGTCCTGGCTATTATAAACAGTGCTGCGATGAA